>NW_027110155.1:614405-618165 GCF_000696795.3 Halyomorpha halys
AAGACAATTGAATGTAATTGGATTTCTAAAGAATAATAATAAGAATGTCATAAAGGGAAGTTGAAAAAGAAAAATCTGTGTGAAATTATTATAATATTGAAAATCAATATCACATTGATCCATGAACTACCACCATTTGTTTGATTTTTATTTATTTGTGATTATTGCACTTCAAGTATAAATCATCCTCATTTTTTAAGTATTCATAACAACAGAAGATTAAATAGCAAAATTAATATACTTGGGAAATGACAAATTAAACAATATAAACTGATTCAAAGTCCTGTACAAGTAAGGATATATATATATGTGTGTGTGTGTTTACCATATTTTTCAAATATGAAGGAGGTCAGGGGTGCAGAAAATAAATACTTAACTTCTTTGCCAACGTTTCACCACACTTTGTAGAGCTTCATCAGAGCTTGACAAGTTCAAAAATATCAAATGAGTAATAAGACAAATAAATAATGGTTAACTATTTTTGTATCTTTTTTTTACCGCACCTCTCAATATCTACCCATGTTTATCAACCCTTGATAAGTGATAATCAGCTTCAAATCCGATCTCCCCCCTCACTTTCTCTAATCATAATGTAATAAAACTTTATTAATAATCATAAATGTTTATTTCTAGTACCTAAGTATAATTTCCTATGTGCTTTTGGCAGTACCCATGGTTCTGAGTTGATACAGACGTAAAGATAAACAAACTTTCCTAAAAAAAACAAAAACCATTCTTCTTTTTTTCTATTTGTTATAAGTTACCAAGCTTATAAAAGTATAAGTTGTAAGTTAAAGGTGAATGCTTTCAAAGAAAACACAAAACTTTTTCAAAAGTATTATTGAACAGAGCTGCAGGTGGGGATGAAAATTTACTAAATTTACTTAAATTTCTAAGTAAAAAAAATAAGCCTTTGCTCTTCGCTCTAACATCTAGCTTGAAAAATATGCTAGTTAATTTTTGTTGCTTAATAAATTAATTGAATATTTACTAACTAACTATTTAATTGACTTTGACTAACTAATTAAGCGTCATGTATACTTTCCAGGATACTAAAAATGCCATACATATCTTTTCAAAAAATGTATATAAATCCATTTTTATAAAGATTAAATCAGTAAATTACTGATCTATACTTACAATTTCAGGAATTTTACAGGACACATAACATGTTTAACTTGAAATCAATTTGGTCAAGAATTGGCAAGAATGCCTCTTTAAGATGCATAAGTATTGGGACAGAAACTTTTTAACATTCTTGAATTTTTACTGTAAAACTGTGGTATAGATATAAAGAAAGATAAAGGAACAAATATTAAAGATTTTAGAACATTACAAGAAGACCAGTGTAGCAATGATAGCAGCAATACATTTAACAAAATAAAATTCTCAAATAATGTCTAAAATATTAAAGCTATAAGCTTCCAAAAATATTCTTCGGGAAAAGATTCTTTAGAAAGTTTTCTGAATGATACGATGAATTTACCATACTTTCTTAACCAATGAATACTTAATGAATGCCGGAAACCAACTTTCTGTGACTCATATAATCTAAAATAACATTAAATTATATTAAAGAGAATATAATAGAACAACAGACTGAGAAACCATAATCCTTTGATTATTGGAAGTTATGAACTTTAGTTATGAAATTAATAAAACATATCAGAATTTTTGATTTCATTGTATTTTTTAACTGAGAGCCGACAATGGTAAGTAAAATATTGTCCATAAACAAATATAAGTTTTATTATTTAGAAAAAATATACAATATAAACAATAAATAAAATAACACAAACATTTATTAAGAAACTGATCTGAAATAAATCATTAACATTATATTATATAAAAAAACAATACAAAACATAAAATATTAAAAATGATATGTAATATGCCAAAGCATTTGGATTTAACATTTATTCTAAACTTAACACCATATGATCCACTGAAGTTCACATATGAAAATTATGTTCACGATTGATAAATGAATAAGGAACTACATAATATGGAAATTCTCCATAAGTTTTCTCTTACAAAGAGCTTTCAGATATGTTATGTTTAATATAATGGACAGGCATTGATATACCAGTCTCTTGCTTTTCTTCACCTAAATAGATCCTAATTTAAAGAAAAAAATGACAAAATTTTGAAGATTTCACACACTATAGTAATAAGCCATTGTGTTTAAATGGATAAAATATACAATCATACTAAGTAAAATATATACAAGAGGTTTAGCCAGAAAAGCTGCAAATAATGGAAATCTCAATCTTTCTAAAATATAATATAATGGTTCAAAAATACACTTCTTTATAGAACATAATAAAAAATACATTGCATAAACTTACACTCTTTGACTTTGGATTTAGTAAGAGACACAACACTAAATGGTGAATTATAATTAGATGCCAGATTTTTGTGCAGTAAAAAACTGAAATGTGCACTAAATTAAAATCATATTGCAAAAACTTAAGAAGTGCATAAAACACCCAAATTCAGCAATAACCATCAATTTTATATTTAATTTATAAAATTAATACATGGAAAGCTTACCCTACCATCTTCGAATCAAATTAAACTCGCAAAATAGTCTCTACGCATATAACAAAATACATAAAAAACTAGTCTGATTATGAACCTGTAATGTGGTCCTTAATTAAAGAGCTATAAGAAAGGAGATTGTATTACACAATTTTGTATTCCTATTACAAAGCCAGGAATTCTATTTTTTAAACTACCCCAATTTTAAGTTTTAGAAAGAATATGCATAAACAGAAGTATTAAAAAGCATTATTTTTTTTCCCCCTTAAAATTTATCACAGCACTATTGCTTAGCTTTTCAGTAGTGTATTTACATTCAAACATACCCTCAACCAAAAAATTTATAAGACATAAATGAATCTAGAAAAACTTTAAAAAGTATGATTGAAAATGTTTAAGTGTATTCATATTTATCAGACCAATCGATTTTTTATTTCTAATATATACAGGTAATATTTATGTAGTAAAAATTGAACATCTCACTAGTCACAATAAAGACAACCAGAAGAATGAAGGGCAGGGTGGAAATCTTAAGTTAAAAACAGTACCATAGAAGTTTTCTATAACAAGCTTATTCAAGGGAGGCTTTTTATAGTTACTCCAAACTACTGGTTAATACTTTTCTTCTCTTATATTCACTTAATTTTTATTTATTGAATTCAACTCTATATGTTAATCAATATGTTGCTTTGTTCAATTTTAAACTATAAATTAAATTAAGAAAAAATAATAAAATTAATAAATATTGGCTAACATACATCTACATGTGTTTTATATGAGAAATCTATTTCAAGCATTCAATTGTATGCAAAATTTAGCCGAAAAATAATAAAACGTGCAAATAATTCAAAATGTGCAAAGTTGTGGAACAATCCCAAAATGTGCAATTTTGTGCAAAAATAAAATTAGTGTTATTTGAATGTCTTTTCCCTGATTCAAAGTCCTGTACAAGTAAGGAAGAATTTGGAGCTAGGGGACAAAAGATGCAATTGTATGTATGTATGTTTTTTTTTTTTTTACGAGGGTCGGTGGAAATCTTCAAAAGACATGGATAGGCCCGTACCTATCCGTGTGTGGGATTTTTACCCACTAAAACCACTGCCCTACACCTGTTCATTCCTCTCCATGGGACCGCCGCTAGGCATTACTTCATGGAGGGAAATGGCTGAGTGCCGCCTCGCATTCTTCGCATGGTTTTCACGTTTCCATGCTAGTTACG
>NW_027110155.1:620920-622583 GCF_000696795.3 Halyomorpha halys
TTATTTAATTTATAAAAACAATATAAATAATATTTAATTAAATTAAATTAAACAAATATTCAGGAACCAAATCACTTATTAAATTATATTATCAAGCTTTATAATTGTACATAATGAAATGATCAGTGGCTTAATGATGCAATAAATTGCTAATCATAGGTATGCTTGAGAATCTGGACCAACTTACAATTTGATATGGATCAAAAATTTTAACATGATGTATTGATAGATAGGCTAATAGAATTGAGCTGTTTACAACTAACAATGAACATACATTTCATAAGTAATTATTTTTCTCTTTTTTCAAAGATACCATTATAATAAATTATTTCTTATTAATAAAGTTGAATTTCATCTAAAAAAAATGTATGAAGTAAATTTACATACCCATATGTAAATAGAGACTTAAAAATGTACTAATGTATATAAAAATGAATACGGAGAAATTAATATTAAATAAAACAGATATTTTTTTATTTTTTTTTTATTCTCAATCTAATTCAATGCTACATATCTACTTTAGAGAACAAATAAAATGAACAACACACTGACAACACTATTGTGTTCAGTAAGAAGTGTTGCTGAGTAAAAATTCTGTCACAGGTCATTGTGCAATTAATTATTAAGGAAATTTTAAAAGGTTTAAAGATAACTCATAAACACAAAATCAATATGAAAACAGTGCCTAAACAAGTGATTAAGTATAAAATTCTAAAAGAGGAGGAATTTTATAATTCTAAGATGTAATATCTCTCCATGATTGTAGTTTTAATTTCGTTATTACATAAGAAGTATAGGCAAATTTTTACAACCTCCCTATTGAGTTAACACATATTTTTCAAAAATTTAGTTGATAGAATTTATTGGAAGAGGTTACAGATACATGTTTATCGATTTCATTGTCTTCCATTGAGCAAAAGTAAAAAAATATGTATATTGTATCATCTTAACATTTGATAGTTGACTGTTTCTTCTACAATACACTGATGATCATTAAGTGGTTTTAGCAAATCTATAAGCAATTGTGAATTGGAGAATAATATTCTAAGAAATAAATAAATATAATTAATTTGAGGATTTACAGTATTAATCAGCACAGATTATTGTTGTGTTAAAATAATTATTAAGTTACTTTTTTTTTGGAAATTCACACCACAATTGTAGTCTTGTTAAGGGAATACATTTTATGACCATTTTTGAAGTAGAACATGAAGTTTCTCTGATTTATTAAATTAGCTTCTTTGTTATATTTATATTCAAATGTATTGATTCTCAGCTAATATGCTGAGCAAAATTGACTTGAAAATGAAATATCTTGACAATTACAAAACACATTTTAATTTACTTATTCTTGGTTTTGTGAGATTTTAATATCTGATGGTCGAACGTGATTCCTCCAACTGTTGATCTAGTAACAAAAGTTCCTTACAAAGTATTGCACCCCTGACCGTTGGTCTAGTAACAAAACTTCCTTACAAAGTATTGCACCCCTGACCGTTGGTCTAGTAACAAAACTTCCTTACAAAGTATTTCACCCCTGACCGTTGGTCTAGTAATAAAACTTCCTTACAAAATATTGGACCCCTGACCGTTGGTCTAGTAACAAAACTTCCTTACAAAGTATTGCATCCCTGACCGTTGGTCTAGTAACAAAACTTCCTTA
>NW_027110155.1:623402-626787 GCF_000696795.3 Halyomorpha halys
AAAGTATTGCACCCCTGACCGTTCATGTGTGATTTATTTATTTGTATTTGTGAATAGAAATACGTCTATCCCTTTCAGGCTGTGGCATGGCTCATTGATACCACGGATCGTTTCTGTATCTACAGTTTTATCAGTTTTTGTTTACATTAGTTTATAATAAAATTAAAAATGTAACAGAGAAACGTTATGTAGACTATTCCTCAGAACATGTAGAAGAGACTTATACAACCATACTATAACATAATCAAAATAAACTAAATACAATTTGATATTGTTTTTTCTTTAATCAAATTAAGAATATATAAACAACATTCTCATATCAGAGTTGGCCAAAGTAACCTTCATGCCAAATAACCTTACTTAATTAGTAATTTATTTTTAGTGGTGCATGCTCCAGGAGTAACAGACAATAGTATTATACATTAAAAATGTATATAATCAAATAAAATAAGTATTGTATCAAGTAATACAAATACATATAAATAAACAATTTTTTTAAAGCTGAATAAAGAAAATATAATTAAAAAGAACATAACTCTCCCGCAGGAGATTATACTTTGATATGGTAGTTGAAACAAAACCAAGATCAACACACCCCACCTTCAGATGCAGGAAAAACCACAAATATCCAATTTCTCAGTTGTGGTTAGGACAGTGAGTACGTGATTTGCAAAATGTCAATCTAGTTAGCTAGTTCTGTAGATATTTATCCAATCTTAACCAAACTGAATCTGAACAAATCGAAGTGGACCACTTATACAAATTCAGACAAAACAAATTTTTAAACATTTTTATTTTCGTGAAATTTGAATCATTTGAGATATTTTTTAGTATCCCTTTTCCCGACTACTAATTTTCATCTATTAGAACAACTTCTTTATTTAGGAAGCTTTAACTCCATACTAATAAAGTTAGTGTTTATTTAACAATATGCTGGGATCTTCTCCAATTATGTAAAAAAACGAATTTTGCATCTGTCTCCTTTAGGTGTTTATGATTTCAGTCATTATACTTTAAAATTATTAAAATACACTTCTTATTTATAAAATAAATTTGTAATTCAAGTAAAGAGAATGAAAATTCCCAATTAAAAAATAAATTAAATAAAAATAAGTTTTTGTGATTAAAAAGTTAATAATTATTAAAGTTCATAAAATACTCAATTCAATTATAGCAAATGAAAATTCCCAATTAAATAAAAATAAGTTTTTGAGATAAAAAAAGTTTATAATTAAGAAAGTCCAGCATATTGATATATAAAAAGCTTTATAATGATATATAAAAAGCTTTCTACTAATTTTAGCAATATTCTTTATTAGGTTTTATTTCACACATTATTTCATCAACATGATGTGTATGTTTAGAATTTTTTAATTACTCTGGCTGAAAAGTTTAAGCAGACAGAATTTTATATCTTATCATCGGTTTACAAAATGGAGTATGATCATGGTTAATTGTTTAATCATCATCATAATTAGTATTCATTTAAAGCTTTTAAATTAGTATAGAGACTGACAAAGAATAGTCGCAAATAAACCAAGATTTTACAAAAAACAAAACGACCCCTTAAAATGGTTTTATCAAACACAAATTCAGCTTATTTTTGCTAGTATATCACGCTGCAGTTTCAAATTATCAAATAGTTTTTTCTTCTAATTTTACTTCCTATTAGAAAGAAAAACATGCTTAAAAAAATATATATATATATCAATGTTCATTTATGTAAAATTTTGTATACTATTTTTTTGTTCATTTGAGATATAATTTAACTTCCGTAAATATTAGCAAGTACTTAAGGGGAAAACTTTCTCAAACTCAAAAAAAATTGTTCTAAACAAGCAGAAATTTAAAGTCTGTTCACGCATTACAGTGGTGTATTGCTGGTCACCCAATAAGCAGATTGAAGGCAATTATAATTTCTGAATTCCAATAGTGCATTAATCGAAGAGTACATATTTTTGGTAAATTTTGTAGTAGCAATTCAAAAATTAATTCAAGTTCCTATAAACAAAAAAAATTACAGAATTCAGATCATTATTCGGAGAGATACAGCGTGTGTTGTTCACATTTTCTCCTTTACTCACCTTATATATTATTTTTCATTTTTTCTCTTATAATAATCATCGTATACTTTTGATTAAAAAAAATTATATCTGACGAAGGCAATATCTGATTTTTGAATGTTTTGGGATGAAACATATACACGTTCATGAAGAAGTCTTTCAGTGAGATTGATTTTCAAAATAAGATTCCTTTACTTTTATTATATTATTATTATTTACATTTTATTTCTAGATATATTAATATATTATGACTGGCCAATATACGATGCGAATGATTTGCACTAAGCATCTAGTATGTATATACACATATATAGTAGTAGTCGTTCAGTAATATACCTCATGGTGATATTCGTCAGTGTGAAGTGATATTCGTTAATTGTGAGAATATAACATGTTTTTCTTCGTGTAGAGAGGTAGATTATCCATTAGCCTATAACAAGCCCCTTTGGGCAGAATCGTTACAACTGAGGCACGTTTCAACTCTCGGATTCCATTATTGTGATAAATCATTACTTACCCAAGGTTCAACGCTAACATGAAGTTCAAACATATTCATCCTTCCCTTAGGGATTCTGTGCATGGACTTAATTTTCGAACGGTTATTTAACGTTATAAAAAATAACTGTTTATAATCACTGAATAAAATAAATGAGATAAGATCATTATTCGTGCGACCTCTTGTAGGCACAAACCTGACTCACCAGGGAGTCGGGTAGGTCATCTATCCATCCAGATATTTTGGTACAAAAAAAAAAAATTAATTTAGTTCAGTATTGCATAAATTTAAATGGTAAGCAATTAGCACTGATTAGATTTAATTCTTCCTGTTTTCGCTCCGGCTAAGTATATGGTTTAGACAGACGAGACTTTTTTTTTTTACGGAAATGTTTGTGATATTTTCATAAATTATCAAGGCAGGTTAAGCTGAGGGCTTGTAACAAGTATTACTTGTAAGGTCTAGGTTTTTGATGATAAAAAAAAATAAAGCACAACTTTTACAAGCAAACATTCCTCAATTAAGTAAGTGAATCAATTTCTTTAAATAAAAACATTGGCTATTTATCAAGTTTGATCTTATACATCATTTACCTAAAGTCAGTTTGTATACTAGAAGGTACTCCGATGCTGTTAGTATTTATTTAATACAAGTAAATTTTTAAACTATAATTACCTCTGAGAAAGACCTTTCCAATGAATTTTCCATTACAATTTTATGAGATTTCAATTTCAGAGTATCAGTGCAAGAACATATTATGATAAATATATAAAATTAAAATTCAAGAGAATTTTATAAAATTAAAATTCAAGAGAATTTTATAAAA
>NW_027110155.1:627242-630884 GCF_000696795.3 Halyomorpha halys
AGAATTTTATAAAATTAAAATTCAAGAGAATTTTATAAAATTAAAATTCAAGAGAATTTTATAAAATTAAAATTCAAGAGCAATTATTGTTTGAACTTTTTAAAACTAACTAACGGCCGTTAGTTAGTTTTAAGAGGTTCAGCAAATTCTACGAATTTGTTGCCTGGGTTTTCTTCAACATTCTACTGGAAAGAAAAAATAATATTTAGAACTAGTTTTAATACCTCTCCTGCTATGAGAAATTTTCATTACATCAAATGTACCAAATTATTTAAGCAAAAGAAAAATAAGAAATTATTCCGAAAAAAACATTATACTTACTTAATATTGTATAGTTCTATATTTGTTAAACAAACTAACTCTAACAATAAATCTACTTATTGCACTATATTTTACAGACAGTTTTCGATATATTGTTTTTTAAAAATATTTTTAGAAAATCATTTCTTTAAAGCTAACATATCAGTATTCGATACTTCACAAGCTAAATATTATCTGTTTCAGGTGCGGTCTTCAGAAATGATGGGACCATAGACATTAAATAATAAATAGTTATTACTATTTTAATATGCTACGTTTATGTTCTTATCGCCTTTGGAACCATTACTCTAGATGTATTAAATGGTACATTTAACAATCAATATTCAAGCAACATCAGTAATTGCTTACAGTAGATAATACAAATTAAGCAGCGTCGAGCGGGGTCAGTACTTAGATGGGTGACCTCCCGTAAAGCGATCGCTTACATCAAAATACCACACTGTCCCCACTCCCTACCTCCGAGTTGGTTGGACACGTCAGCATATTAGATGTAACTCACAGACCAGGCGTAAGACTGAAGACCCTACCACACAAACCAATCATGAATCGCGTTGTTATCCTCGATCTCAACGGTCTCACAGACTAGATCTATACTGCGGCGGCAGTGGAACTTCAGGATGAACTTACTAAAACTACGAGGCAATATCATATAAATAAAATTACCAATAAATATTATTATATTTAAAATTTAAATGTATAAACAAGAAAAAAATACTCCAAATAACATATAAATGCAATGTATATTTTCATCAACAAACAAAAATTACGATAATAATAATAATATAACTTATAAATAACTATAAATAAAAGATAAAAAAAACTGAAATAAAATACTCGTTAAAACACACTATTTTCAGAAATAATTAACTAATTAAAAAATAAACATTACTTAAAAAGCAGCTAATAATAAATATATACATATTGAATTTTAGAAATTAAAATTAATTATTAGTATTAAAATAATGATTTTGTAATAAAATTGATTCAACAATTCAGTGCTAACTGTGTGCAATATTTTAATAGATGTGTAGAACTAAATCTTGTAACTATACGTATTTAATTCTACACATTTATATTTATTTCAATTAAGAAAAAAAAGTTTATTGTACCGAAAATCAGACTAAGGATCTCTGACTGTCGCGAGTTTATTTTTAAACTTCCATGGAAAATTTTTGTTAAAATGAATTCGATTTTTTTTCTTTAACACTGAACTGTTGAATCAATTTAATTACATAATTATAGGATTTAAATAAATTAGAACTGACCTGCTACACAAACTAGCTGTTATTACACCCTAAAAAGAAATCTATCCACTGGCGACCTCTATCGAGCTCGTGAAGAACCTTGGCCCTAGACCGAGACCTCAGTCCATGCCCACCACTCACCTTAGCTCACCTGCTTCAACTTTTCATCCGTTGATCCGGAAGTATATCATATAATAAAAAGAATTTATAATTAATTAATTTTGTTGTTAATAAATTTTTCCGGCGAAAAATAAATTAATTCTGAATTTCATAGTAGCTACGGTGGAACTGAAAGCTTGTCGACTATAGAGTTCAAATATTCTGAACAAAAATATAATCTTAAGGTAGAAGTACGTCTTGGTCAAACTTGAATCTGTTGTAAGATAATATCAGTTTGAATTTAACTGATCTTTCCTTAGAATTTATCTTTCTCCTTAATTCCTAAACCTGTGTTTTAAAAAAATTCGTGAGTAAAATTTTACCCTTTCAAGGTTTTGTAACATACACAATCTAAACATATCGTTCTTATTTAAATCTTCTTTGTTGTTATTTTTTTTTTCTCATAGCTCTATCCAAAGTCGGTATTAATTTGTAAAATATGACATAATCAAAAAGGCAAAACCTTTAAATAGTGTATCTGATAATTTCTCTCACATGTCTTTGCTTTCCACTTTTGGTGCGATACAATAATTGTTTAGTATATCATGGTGAATATCGGTCTATATTCTGTTCCAAAAGCCAGGAGAAATCAGATACACGAGAGTGGATTGCTTAGCATTAGGATGAACTGGAAAATTTGTAAGTGATTTAAAAAATGACACCAGTTGTATCTGAATCCATGGAATCCGTTTCCGTGGTGTCCTCAACTTCTAATAACTACTGTCAAGGGCAACGGTGTAAGTAAACTTACGGTAACCTAAATTGACTTGTTTGTAAGTAAACTTACGGTAACCTAAATTGACTTGTTTGTAAGTAAACTTACGATAACCTAAATTGACTTGTTTGTAATAACAGTGTTTCCACTTAGCTTACGACTGGAAACACTTTCATGTTTTGCAATTGCTAGGTAATGTATACCGATCAGAACATCCTGAATGTTTACTCCAATCCCCAAGAAAAGTTTTTCAATTATTTTTATAGCCAGCACCATCGTTTTATTCGTTTCACTTTGATACTCAGATGCACCTAGGTTTTTAGCTGGGCAGAATAAAATAAATACTGATTTGACTTTTAGATTTATTTTTTTTGCCTATGATATCACTTATCATTTTAGAATGAAATGAAAACTATTTTAAAATAAAATATGAACATATAAATGCAAAATTTAATTTGCTACGGTTAATAATTTTTTAAATGTATTTCAATAAATAAATTATAAATTTTACATGGAATATTTTGTTACAAAATTCACAATCCATGAATCAACAATACTTCTTTAAACTATAAATATACCTAGTTGTTAGTAGGATCAAAAGAGAACTATCTTGAAGGGAATGTTATTAGAATTTAAAATTTTCATTGAGGGTTTTGAAATTATGGGTAACAAAAAGAAAAGTTTTTATTAAAATTTACAACTTCATATATAAATAAAATATGTCAATTAGCATATTATAAACAAAATAAGATATAAATTTGTAAAAAACCTGGATTTGAGTGAATGCTGAGTTCAAGATCTAATTATAGGTAACTATCATAATTCTATTTATGGAGGAACAAAGTAAATAATGTTGAGTTACGAATCTAAAGATATAATGATTCCGAATCTCCTTAATATAAAAAAAAAATAATAGGGTTAATAGTCTTAAGAATTTTTTTGGATCCAACGTATCTTTTTTTTAGTCGAGTACAGAGGTTAATAATTGCAAATAAAAATAAAAATGATAGAAATTAACCCATCATCTATAAAAGGATCATCACCTGGTGCGGTCGAAATAGAAATTAAATTACTTATTGTGAGCCAACATTTACAGGGCATCACCAGGGATAAAAAAGATAAAAATAACTAAAATAATATAACAAAGTAAGATACTAGGTAACATGAAATAAAAATGAACTAAAATAATATAACAAAGTAAGA
>NW_027110155.1:631009-639436 GCF_000696795.3 Halyomorpha halys
CTAGGTAACATGAAATAAAAATGAACTAAAATAATATATAAAACATTAACAAAATAATTTCAAGAAAATAAAACCATGATGTACAGTGAAAGGTATCAATAAACAAGAATTAGAAAAGGTATTAGACAATTAATGATTTTCGTTTCATTAATTGTCTAATACCTTTTCTATACTAACCAATAAAAAAGTAGATAAAGTACTAAAAAAAAAAAAATTACTTCCTAAAATAAAAAAAGAAAGGGAAATAAGAATAAAATAAAGTTCAACAAAAAGGAAGGAAAAAAGAAAATTACTGTTTAATTTAATTTGAATTAATATAATTTAGTTATCAAATTACTATTTGAGTTATTTCCACCCCCTCCCCCCGGATTATCATCCTTTTGTATGTTACACACGATTAATTCTATTTTGTATTGGATTAATTATATATTACCACGGTTAACATGGACTTTTTTATTTTTTTAACTTTTTTATAACTTCACTTACATACAAACTGTAGCATTTAAGTAACGACCTGTAAAGTGGTTCATTCAATGAGCAAGTAGCTGTTGTTCAGTTAGTCAAGTAGCTGACTATTTACTTAAGCTACTTCAAACGGCGGGTTTATTCTTGACATTGGCTACCATTCTCCTGAGATCGGCTTCCCGATTTACATGGTTGGAGGTTAGGTAACTGCAGGATCGTTACCGCCTAAGAATCAAGTCGGATCCATTACTCTCAGGGCTTGAAAGAGTGGAATAGCGGGTACAAGAAGCGATGGGGACAGAGCGGGACCGTGTGATAACAGTTCCAAATGTAAATGCCTCCTTTGCCTTTCTAATACACTCAAGAAAGCCTTAACAAACGAAACCTCACCTATCGATGCTTTCTTTTCTCATCAATGTTTCTCTAGCCATACAGTTATAAAAAGTGGTTTCGTACACTTTTGCACTTTTAAGACTTCATGTAACATAAAAGCCTGGTTAATGGTTTAACGTTGCATAAGGTAAAGAGACTCAAAAAATAAAAAAAAACAATTAGACAAGTCAAAAACTGGACTTGTTCCATAAATAGAGTCTGAAAAAACTGATATAAAAACAGGCCATTATGATAAAAATGTGCAAATTCCAAACGTATAAGTCTCAGAATAACGATGTAGTTAACAAATCAATGTCACCAATATTTTTTTCTTATTATTTATTGATAAATATTACAATCTGCCGCTTAACATGATAAATAATCACATTCACACTAAAATTTAAAAAAGTAAATAAAAAAATTTACATAAAAATAAATAAAATCTCTATATTTATATAGAACACCATGACCTTCATATCCCTTTTGTCCTTGACCTCATACTAATAAAATTCCATATAAACCTTGCGAACCATCCAAATCCTTTGGTTCAATCCTTATCTAGTTCCACCCACTCTACAATCCAGTACATAGCCAGTGGCCAAGAAACTTGTAACATAAAAATGGATAATTTGAATTCTGGCAATGGTCAGATTATCCACTCAAGTTGAGTGTTTGCGGCTTTAGCGCACTTGCTTATCCTCCACTGGCTCATTACTAGTGATACGTGGAGAGGGATGCGTTGGGATCTGAAAGAGTTGAGTATGGAGTGGACTCAGGGATCCTCTGGTCGATTGCGTAAATATTGATACAAGAGTGGAAATGTGACTAAAGATTATTTTATTTATTTATTGTTTCAGGCACATAGTTTGATTATGTTTATTTCCTTTATTCTTCTGTTTGTATATATGTTAAGAGAGCTTTTACTTATTATTATTTTTTATTTATTTATTATTTTTTTAAGTTATTTCATTGTATGAATGTGATCAGTCATCACTATTACTTATTGCCCACAACAGTGTGGCAGATTGTAATATCTATCAATAAAGTTTTTGAATCTAAAATAAAAAAAAAATATACATAAACAGAAAAATAAATAAAATGAACATAATCAATCTATTTACACAAAGGAAAAAAAAAGATAAAATAAAATAAGTAAAATTTTGAACTAATATAACAATAAAAAAAACACTATTATACTGACTCTCAGCCATGTTACATGTTATTTCGTTTTACCACGGCCAACGAAGGCAATTTTTTTCCATTTAACATGAGTTTTTCCATTTAACACGCTTTAACATGTTAAACTAAAGATCATGAATACCCCTAGTATATGTTATTGTAATATTTTTTTGGGTACATTTTTCTCTATTTTAACAAGTAACTTCAAATCTCAAAGTATACAATTAACATCAGAGGTATCCTTGATCTTTAGTTCAACATGTTAAAGTGCTTTAAATGGAGAAATATTTCCTTCTTGTAACATGTTAAAACAATATAACATTTAACATGGATGAGAGTCTGTTAATAGGTCTGCTAAATAGAGAATGACGTCACACATCAGACCACCTGAGCTCCACACCAATTTGTCTGTTGTCATTTTGATAGTTTAACTGCTCGACGTACGTGTTTGGTTTGTTTTGTTTTTGTTTTGGGCGTTTTAAAATAAAGTAATGGAAAAAAAAACTAGGAGAAAAAACAAGGAACTAGTGAGGTGAAGGAAAGATGATGTGACCAAGTGTTAGTGATTTTATTATCTTGTAAGATTACAAGGTCCTTTGCATTTAACTTATAGCATGGACTTTAATCTAGGTAGCTCACAATTCTATACTTTTTACATTTATCATGTTAAAATTAACATAACATCATTAATACCTCTATTGTATAATATGATGTTCAGTTCCATTGAACAATTACTGAATCCAAACTTACTTTATTGTTACATGTTTGATTAGTAAAGTACATAAAAGTTTATGAACATTTGGGGATTTCGAAAACCTCCAAACAAAAACCTATATTTAATAGATATAAGATTTTTGAATACTAATTAAGAACTTTCACATGATCACAAACAACTATTATAAGATAAACAAAAAACCTATAATTTATTTCTTACAATCGCTTGGATATAAATAGAAACGACAATAGTAAACAAAATATATATAACAAATATAAATTATATTCATTAATATAAATTATATTCATATATTATATTGATATCAATATAAACGAATTCATTATATATATATATATATTCGTTATTCTTTAGTAAAATTGTTATATATTAATCGAAACATAATATATAATTAGATTATAGGTTAAATAAGTAATAATTGGTTAGGTTAAATAAAATTGCTATAGTAACTGTAGTTCTGTATCAAGACAATGGTAATAGGGATCAAGGAGCTCATTCACACCGTATTACCAAATATGTAAATTAAAAGATAACTAAATAAGAAATAGAAGGAAAAAATATAAATTAAAAAAATAATAATACTAATACATTAAACTTAAAGTAAAATAACATCTCGAATTAACTAAAAATCTTTTCAGCATTAATTCGAAATTAAAAAGAATGGAGTATATTTTCACCATCACCACAACTATAAGGACAGGAAAATCGATGTCAAAGGACGAAACATCATCTCCATATCTTTCAGAAACAGAGAAAGACTCATATTTCTAATTTACTATGAAGAATTATTTTGATTGGCTCAAGAGGTCTTTAGCATCAGTAATAGAAGCAACAGTTGCATTAAAAAGACTTCACTCACTTCCGTTTTCATTTCTTTTTTTCAAGGACTTTCGTTTCTTTTTAAAACCGCAATTATAATCACCTCATATATATTGATTATAAGACAGGTTTTTGTTGAATCCTGTAATACATTGAATATTTTAAGATCGTCCATTGATCTGTAGTTAATGTTTTCGTTTTGGAAGTAATCCAACTTGAAGATTATCTTAAACTTATGTTTATACATCATTCGACTTATATATGACCGTAATATTGGACATTATGGTTCAAGAATATGGTTATATTGTAAACACCACCATTTATGCGTTAAATTAAGTATGCTTAATCATTTATTGAAAAGATATGGATTTCGAAAAATTTCGAATCAATGTGGGGAAATAAGGGCAATTAATTAATAATATTGACAATGGGACAGAAACAATTGTTCCTTACCAAAAAAAAAATTGTATGAGAAAAGTGGCAAGAAGAATGTTTCAACATAAGAGACAAAAAGTTAATAATAGCGCACCAGGCAGTAAAACGTCCAGCAATAAACTTTTTTTTTTTTTTTTAATTATTTATTTATTGTAATTTACAACTGTAAAAAATAATACAATAGGTAAATATGTTGTAGGTTTCATTTACACTTGAAAATCTTGGTAAGGAACCACCCATTGGTGGTACTTCAAACATTAATTGAAACTAGAAGGTCCCGTGGCCATCTTCTTTTCAGACGCCTCGGAGGATTATCAGGGATTGTTAAGAATGAAAGATTAAGAATTAACGGGTTAGGATGGTTAAGAAGTTTGGAATAAAAAGACGCATATCTGTTTTGGGTCCAAGCAATAAACTTGAAGTTGAGAAGGGGATGTACTATTCCGCCTCATGATAGGCCATACTCGCCTTACCCCCGGCCATCTCATAAAAAAAGACCAATGTGTCGCTACTACAGAAGCAATCTTAACCTTAGGCACATTCTCACTGAATGTATTGCTCACGAGTCACATTGATTCCCTTCCGATTTACAGATGTTGAAAAAAGATCCCGCAACAGCACAACTTTTTCAGTTTTTAAAACTACTAATATCTACGATTATATACAGTCTAAATGTAACTGCAGTGTAAGTGGATCTAACATTGTAATTAAATTGTAATATTGTAAGCTATGTAACTTTTCGAATTCAGTGTAAATGACCCTGCTGTTCGAAACACTTTAAAATAAATAAATAAATAAATTTTAAAAATGTATTTGAGTTTAACATTTACTACTACTGCAATGTGCATGGCGAAATTTTTTGTCATGAAAATTTGTTGTAATATTTTGACCACTAACGCCTGCTGAATACATTCGATACTCTATCTTGACAAGAGGCTTACTTGGAATCCACATACAAGACTGAAACGACAAGAAACCGCTCGTAGATTTTGATCGCTACAACACTTACTTGACAAACTCTCTCCCCATTCAATACAAAAAATTATAATACACTGTGATAATCAGAACAGTATGGAATTGAGCTCTGGGGCTCTACCAAACCATCTAATCCTGGATGCTCCTCATTACGTTACAAATAAACTCATCCACAAAGACTTTAACATGCCATTTGTTGCTGATTTGGCATATAACAGGTAAGCGTCTTTTCATTCCAAACTCCTTACTCATCCTAACCCATTAATTTTTTTTCTTTCCGAACCCTCTAAAAACAGAAATAAAATGTGAATTAGTAGTGCATTACTGTGTAAGAAAGAAAAGTAATTCGTGTTGTGTCTTACCTTTTACTACCTTTGGTATTTTAAGGTTACCTGTTATATTTAATTTTACATATGAGCTATCCATTCAGGAGCTATTTTGAGCCGGAGGTGAGGGGCCTCCTCGTGTTGTATCGCATATAAGATAAAAAATAAAAATAAAAATAAAAATAAAGATAAATAAAAATAAAAATAATAAAGACAATAGATAATGGTGAAATGATAAGAGAAACAGTCTTAAATCAAAAGAAGTGTGAGGGAGGGGGTTAGGGTGCATCAGAAGATGGAGCTATGAGGTGATGTTAATAGGGTTTTTGGAACCTTTCCTGCCCTGCCACCTCGCAGAAAGGGGGGATGGGGTGATAAACCCATTAATTCTTAATCTCTCATCCTTAACAATCCCTGATAAAACTCCGAAAAGAAGATGGCCACGAGACCTTCTAATTTAAATTAATGTTGAAGTACCACCAATGGGAGGATTCTTCCCAAGATTTTCAAGTGTGCATGAAACATTCCACATACTTACTTATTGTGTTTATTATTTTGTACAGTTATAAATTACATTAAATAAATAAATAAAAAAAGAAAATTATTTTGAACGCATTAAGTTTTAATTAGTTCTTATCTATTAATCCTAGCGTGTTTATAAATAATCCACTATTGTGAAATGAGTTGAACAAAGTTTATTTCCTGATTAACTGGTCAACATTCGGATTTCGAAAGCATTGAGACCACGGATAGCGGACTCCATACCTTACTGGAAAGAGTGGAATAAATAATTAGTTATAATACATAAATAAATATATAAGTAAAAAAAAAATCCACAAATCGTGTAATAACGAGTTAATAACTTTTTTAATGTGGGAGTTTACTCAAATAAAAGTGAGATTGTACAGAGTTCCTGTTATATTCGGATATCTAATAAATAAAATAACTTTAATGAAGGTTGCTATATATTTTCTTAAAAATGATATTATTTCCAAGTTAAATAAATAATATAGGTTTGGAGTGTGGGTATGCTTACTAAAAAAGTATTCGGGGAAGGGATCTCTTTTATTCTAATTAAGCAGCTTCAATCAATCATTGTTAGAACAGATACCGGTGTATATTGGGCCACCATATGCCTCGCATCTAATGCCAAGGAGAAACTTAACTCAAATTCATTAGGAAAAGGGTTGAGGTTAGGTAACCATCCAGAGTTGTTCCTGATGATGATGACACGCCCGGCGATGGATGAGATAAGACAAACTTTTATGGGAGTGTAATTATTTTCTATAAAAGTAAGGTAAGCTAATTTCCAGACAGATAAGTGCCTGGATAGGTAAATAATTTCCAGGAACGGACGGCAGAGAAAGGTTGACTTGTGAAGGGAAAGGTGAATCATCTTTCGACTGGAGCACTTTCTATCTGCAACTTGTCATTAACCAATTTTATTTATTGTTTCCTCCAGAGGTGAGGGGTTATCCTTCATGAGTACAACCATATTAAGTGGACTTCCGCCTTGAATATCGACTTATACCCAGAGTGTTGCAAGGAGCGAAATCTTCGGACTTCTTCGTCATTCTAGTTGAAAATGAATTGCATGTTCAGGATTGCATTACACTTTTCTAAGTTGTTTTTTTTTTTGATAATTTCATTCATGTAGTTATTTAAAAAAAATAAATCTGTAGCGCTATAAATAGATATAAATAAAGGTTTAGGGAGTTTGTACTGTCACGAAACTAACGGTTTTGCAAGGAGGTGATTCGGCTAGAATCACGCTTGACCGCCAGATATTTGAGTGGACCCTGGAGGGTTCCAAACCTACAGGGCAGACTTACGGCTACACTGAAAAGAAAATAATTATAATAAACCACAGTGTGCTACGTATCCGAGTCCTTGGAGTTCGTAGCACAGTGCCTTTCCAATTAGCTACCCATTCCCACTTCATATAATTATAATTAATTCTATTTCTCGTTATTTTACATGGAAATTTGTATCTACATTGTAACTTAACTGGGGATTATTCTACGCTCAACGCTATAAAAGGAATAATTATTTTCATAAGTATTAAAATAATAAGATAATAATCTTCAATCCATTAATAAAAATAAAATATGGATTGTTTCCTTATACACTCAACAAATCAAAATAATAAGATAATATTCTGCAATTAGTACTTAAAATAAAATAGACAGGGTGGTTGGATCACTACTACTTTTCGTCTAAATTACTATGATATGATTAAATTAAATTAAATATTAAGAGATAATATATATAAATAATAAAAATTATAGGTACTACAAGTTAATAAAATGTTCCTGTGACAAATTAGTTTGAACATTAATAAAAAAAAAAAAAACCGTGAGAACTAGGAATTGTTTTATTTTTGACATAGCATTAAGTGATCCTCAATAATAAAATCCTTATTATAGGGATAAAAAACAAATTAAAGTTGTTGCTATCAAATCTGGGCCACCTTTTCATTACTTCAATTGAAACAATTGCGTGGAATTAAACTAAAGAGTAAACCTCACAATTAAAATACTAAGTGTCAATTTTAAATGACAAAATTGAACTGGAAGAGGCCCTTCAAAGCTAATTGGATGTTTTCCCTACCAAATCCTAGCAGTGGACAAAATGTATTTTTTTTTCGGCCAAAACATGAAATAAGTTAATTAATTGGCTTTCAATTTAACAGAAGGAATGAATTGCAAACTTTCTACAGCAGTTAATTCTCGTACCATCTTCATAATCAACCGCATTTATTTTTTATTATAAAATATAATACATTTTATGCATCATTTTTTATTAGTAATGTATGTACATCACTTTAAACAATTGACTTTATCAGTAAACAAAATATACTAAACATTAAATACAAAATGTACATAGAAAACAAGAAGGTAAAAGGATTGTGCTAATAATATTAGCTGGAGAACAAACGAACCTGGCACCAGCATCATTGAAAACAGGATTTAAATTTAAGGAAAACTAAACCAGAATTTCTGATTAGATATTATTATTACAACCGTTTAATTGGTCACCTTTCCTCATTTTTTAGTGTTAAAATATTCTAGCTGATATATATATATATTTTTTTTTTTTTTTTTTTGTTTAGCTTTTTAACCT
>NW_027110155.1:639486-650248 GCF_000696795.3 Halyomorpha halys
TATATTAGTATTTATTTTAAATCTATTTATTTATTTTTAAACTTATCTACTGTTGTAACTATTTTGTGTTTGATTTGTCTTTATATTTCTATCTAATGTTAAATTCTTGTTCATCGGATCAATCGTGGAATGCGGATCACTGGAGAGGGGAGGTAAGAGAGAATATTTTTCAATGGGGTCTCACTTTGTCCAAAGCCAGTAGTAGGGTCAACTCATGCTTCAATTTCTGGCTTGTTGTTCCCAGATTTCTCTGATTAGGGAACACATTCATAAACTATAAAAATAAATAAATAAATAAAGGGTTAACTGTATTACAAGGTGTTGAACATTTAGAAATTCTGACTTATATAAATTTTATCGTCCTCTCTGTTTCGTTCTTGTAATCTACTCTAATGAATAAATACATTGGAAAACCAACAATATTGATTTCAACAGATCTGCGCTCAAAATGAATACAGATCTGCCTCTATTTAAAAAAAAAAATCAAAAATACGATATTTATACTTAACTTAAAAAAATTAAGCCTAATTCTAAGCACATTGTAAAGTAAGTATAAAGTATCGTTAAGTAGGATTCTAATATACTTTTTTCTGTCTTTAGTATGATGCATTGTTTTTTTTAAATCTTTTAAATTTTTTCGGTCTTAGATGAATAACATCTTAAACGAATATTATGTTCTACAACCTATAAAAAAACACTACCTATTTCAGCCATATGTCATAATAACATAAGTATTTTCTCAGCCACTCTAAAATTGGTCATAATTAATGATAATAACTGTAAAAAAAATAAACAAAACATGAATATCCTCCTATTTTATTTTGTTATTTCGTTCCCTGTTTATCATACTGTGTCTATACACAAACGTCCAATAATCACCATTCGATTCAAATAAACAAAACCAGCATTAGTGGTATTTATTTACTATTATGTTTCATTATATAGACGTATTCAAATAATAGCTACAATGTAATGTCCATCACCACTTACTAACATGTAATATCATTGACTTGTTACTAACATGTGCTATGATTTGTAATAATATATTCGTCATTAACCTAGATGACATTTCAGTTTTCGTAAATTGAAATGATTAGTATTATGCAAATAAAAAAAATGAATTTAAATTTTTTTAATTTATCTTTTTAAACATACTTTTAATATTATTAGCAGTTTCCAAAAAAATAATTATTTTTCATTTTAATTAGGAATGATATTTTAGAAACCTTATTTTATAGCGACTTCTGTTATAAAACGTTATTAATAATTCTTGATTCCTTTGAATCTGGTTATGGAGAAACCTTTGATGTTCTTTCAGCCGGACTCCTCGACCATAGGGTCTTCTGACTCCTATGATCGATAAATCTCAAAAAATCAAAAATTGAATTAAGAAGTACGATTACTTCATGGTATTTAGAACAATTCATCTCTGATGTCGGTGAACTTTGAAGAAGTAGTCCATCATTTTGCTAGTAAAAGTACTTCATGTTTAACATTCTTTTAATTTCAATATATATTACTTTTCAAATATTAAACAGAATGTAAGTTTTTCAATTTTATTAATAACCGTAAGTTTCGAAAATAAATTTTTTAAGTGTCATGAATTCCGAACAGGTTAAAGTCGGTCCTTCGGCATAAAGGTTAATTACGAAATAATACGTCCTTATTAAGTACCGAAACACATTAATGATTATATATTACTCTTACATGTTCTTAAATTATCGTTTACTTTTATCAATAAATCCTTTATATTTTATTGAGTCTTAAATGTTTAATCATAAATTCCATATTATGTAATTGGCCAAACTTATGTACATTCGTTCTCTTTTATATGCTGGAGTATGTTTTCCAGAAAACTTCATTACTTCCTTAGAACTTTTGCTCCTTTTAATACACTCATGTTTTCCCTATGTAAGTTACAGGACATTAAATATAGTTTTTTTATTGCTTTATTTTGTTTCTTTATAGCTAGGATTCCAAAAAAAAGAGTAGTTTTTAAAAAATACATATATCGCCCAATTGAAAAATTTCAAATACACACTTGTGGGGAAGAAATCATGATGACATCACTTATTTTTAAGTGTGGCTTGTTGCGACTTATGATTACACCGCTGATCCCACCCAAAGGTTGAATCTAATTGAATGTGAGTCTGTTGGTTATGTAATCTTAAATGTAAGTGCAGCGAAAGTAAAATGATACAGGAGAAGGACACTAAACCAGGAAACACGCGCGCGGGAACAGGAGAAAGTAAATCCTAAAGAGTCCGAATGCAGCCTGATTAAAATAAATCAAACTGTATTCATTAATCATACTCCACTACGGGTGTCCAATGTTAATCATGTGGAGAACTGTAAGCTGACTGATCAGGTGTTCCATCAGTCAACCCTAACCTGTGTGTCTGGGGGGTATTGAGGTGTAGGCAGGGCTTAATTACTAAGGCCCACCAATGGCGTCATCAATGTTATCTAAGAAACCTTAACACTAAGTCATCATCTAACTGTAAACAGTTACAATTTATGCAAAATAAGATCAAAAATAAGGTTATCTAGACCGGTTCATGCTTGTCTCACTATTGTAACCAACACCTACACCCTTTCGGGATGCAGATTCGTGATAAGTATGATTAATTACCCATTTCAGGGAGAATTATTCTTCGAAGACTAAAAAATGGCAAGCAAAGCCATTGACCTCCTGGATTCATAAAATTTGCATATTTAGATTCATGTCATATCTACACCTCTTCTGGAATAATTATAATTTCGAGATATCACGCCAATTCATAACTGTATTTCAACAATTAATAAGATTCCGTGATTCCATTCTTCAGAATCCCCGTCAGCTCCCAGTATCATCACTCGTCCAGTTGAAGTGCCTCTATCAACCTTCCAAAGGCATTTTCCAATTCCATGTATTTAAAAATAAAAATACGATCCTTGATCTCCTTACTCAACTTTCATTCATCTATTCATTAAACACCAAATTCCAACTGACTGTTTTACATATGCCTTCCCAAAGCAAATCCTTCGTCATTCGTGCGACCTCCTATCTTCATTCGCCAAACCTCATCTATTCTTTCCTTTAAAAAAACCTATTCCTTCACTTACTACATAACAAACAACATCAATGTTAACAATGCTTATAGGAATTATACAATGTATATAATGATTACCATTAGAAATTATAATTTAATATAATGTTTTATTATAATTTTAAGCTGCATTCTGAAACTTTCTAAATGTTTGACAGACAATCCTAATGTGTAACTAAGGGACATTTGTTCCAGAATAAAATTATTTTTTTCATTTCATTCATATATTGTAGGGAAGTGTTCTAATTCATTCTATCTTTATATCGAGTCGAGATGGATCTCCTACCCCAACCATATACAGACTATTTCAATATTAGTTATTTAGCACACCGATTTTTCGAAAGAAATGAACTGTAACTATTTTTTTTTTTTTTTTTGCCGTCATGTATTTTTAACATAACCTTCGAATTACTCTCGTAATTACTCTTTAATTACAATTAAAAAAATACTTCGTAAAATCCTCAATGCTCCTTAATTCTTCGCAAATAAAATCATCCATAAAGGCCTTACAGTTCCATATGTAACCGATCAAGCCCGAACCAGACATCAATCCTTCTATTATAAACTCCTTAACCACCCAAACACACAAGTGTCTAACCTTGCTTCCTCTTTCATTCCTGACAATACTCCAGGGCGCCTGAAAAGAAGAAGGCCTCGATACCTACTAATATAGATATATTATAAGGGTGAGTAGCTTCTCTGCTTCTCATCATATAAACATAATTTAACAACAAATTTACTAGATATATTTATATACAAATGCAACAGTAAATGTCAATAAATAAATAAGAATAAATAACATAATATTTTTGATTCTTACCTTTACCAAAATATCAATACGCTTAAACCTTCTGATTTTTTGAAGTCAATACTGAAATGAATTAGACAATTGGATTCCAGTTAACTTAGCCGCTAAAGCAATATGCTTCAAATTTCTAGGCATCCAGGCTCGCTGGCAAAAGAAGCGTATCATGGTTCGAATCAAGCATATAAGGACTGTGTTTATAATTATGAGAGATAGTTGACCGTGGATGATAAATGAGGAGAAGATGGTTGGGGGTGCGGTCAATGAAAAACACAAATAAGTATGATTAACTTATTTTAATGTGCCGACGTTTCGGCTAGAGTTTCTAGCCTTCTTCAGGGCTAAAAACTAAACAAGATAACAACCACAGTAAGTATAGAAAAATAAAAAAATATAAAAAGAAAGTATAAACAGAATAATTTTACACATACAATGACTGTGTTTATATAATGGTGAATTCCATATGTAAGTCCCAGCGCAAAAATCTGAACGAAATTAGCAGCCTCTAGAATAGTTTTTACTTATAAAAATTATAAAATAGGTTTTTGAGGCGAACCTACCACATGCAGAGACGTCACAGAACCTAAATTTGCCAAAACTTACTATTTAACCAAACCCAAATTTTTTTTTTAAATTTGAATATATTATAATTTAGTATTTCCAAAAAATATTTAGGTTCAGTAAGAATAAAAAAAAAATAAACACTTATATAAAGTTGTAATATTAAAATAGGCTTGTAAGTGACTACCGAATATATTCATTACAGTGTGAAAATGTAATTTACAGTAACTTCCGTTATAAATACAGTCTGTTAAATGTATAATGATTTTCTTAAAAAATAATAGTTCCGCTACAATCTTTATTATTTAAGGAATATAATTACCAATTTGTATGACTTTAATAATAAATGTCTAGAACTTTTTTATTCCTTGAAAAATAATAAATAATGAACAACCTATTTTATGGAGCACAATTCACTATCGGCAAAATCCCTAATAACCATATAATAAGCATCATTATTCCCTTTATATAATATTATATAAGAGTAAAGGGTAATTTTCTTGAGATACTTTAAAATTGGCATAGGAAAAGTGTTCTAATATAAACATTATTATTTTTCTATTGAATATTATAACTATATTATATAAAGTAGGATAGTTAAGTGGGCTGAATTAAGTATATGACTCCGAGTTTGTTGCAAGAAAAGAAATCCTTTTCATGAAAAAGATTTTAATTTCTTACGTCGTACTATGAATCAGCTGAACCAAGTAGTGTAAAGCTTTGTTTTTTTCTTATTTATTTATTTTGCAAGTTATGATTCATGAGTTTAAAAAGTCAAACTAAACTAATAAAAAAGTATGTAATATAACACGTATATATGTAGTATATATGGAAACATTAACATGATATAATATAGATATGTGAACACAATATATTTATATTTCACCTCAACGAAATAGTAAAAAATATTTTATTTTCAATAGGAGAGTAAATAGACCTTAAAACAACAGCAAAGTCAATTTTAAGAAGATAGTCCTGGTGGCAGTCATAATAAGGTACACAATAGTAAAAAAATCTATTTAATGATAGCCAACGTTTTATATATAAATGTAAACTGAGTCAAAACGTCGAATATTATGACAGGAATATGTATGAGAAAAATGTACAAGATCACATACAGATTATTTACAACATAGAGAGAGCAACAAAAAAAAAATGTATACAAAGATAAAATAAAATAATTAAGTTAGAATAAAAATTATGAAACATGGGAAAAGCAGTGATATAATAAACTAAGATAAAATAGAACAGTGTAGATACGAATAACAGTTTGACTATGACTTGTAGTAACAATAATGAGCGTGTTCGAAATTTGAGACGATCGTACAACAGAAATGTAGAGATAAAATGGACGAAATGTGATAAAATATAGTGAAAATAAAATTGAAAAACTAGTAATAACGATAGTAAACAAAAGACTGAGGGAGGGGGACATAACTATGTAGAAAAAAAAAACTGTTTAGAATATGAAAATGTGTAGATAAATGGAAAAGATTAAAAAGTAGGGTATGGTAGAAAAAGTCGTGATGTTTGAGTTTTATGTGTTTAAGTAACTCAAACATTACCACTGGGTTTTTTCTTTGTTTGCTCTCAAATAATAAGGAAGAAAGTTTAGCACAATTTGTAAATTTTTATGTTTTTTTCTGCATATGATTATTTTAATAATATATTCTACGGGGTATTACTGCATAAGTCTGAGCTCTGATCTACAATCAATC
Source organism: Halyomorpha halys (assembly GCF_000696795.3). NCBI lineage: Eukaryota > Metazoa > Arthropoda > Insecta > Hemiptera > Pentatomidae > Halyomorpha > Halyomorpha halys. The sequence goes on from NW_027110155.1 coordinate 645,660, forward strand.
AACTGTTGATGTATTAGCTGAGATTAATTTGGATCCCAAACACCAGCGATACATCCGCGAACAATAATCACCGACCTACCATTACAGAAGCGAATAAGTGAAATCTAATTCGTCGAAAAACAAAGCGATGACTATGTATTAGGTAAGTTACTCGCACCTACTTGCTATGATTCGGTAACAGTTAATGAACATTTGTCTCGCAAGGGGAAACTTTCCCCGTAATCGGCGAGGGTCGGGTGTCGTGAACACAGCTGTGAAAATTATTTATGCAGAGTGATTGAGAAGACTCGGCGTCATGGATTGATGTCTGACTTGTAGATGAGGTTCTTTTGCGATAATTAATACTACTTGAGAGACCGCCACTTTCACTTTTCTTTAATTCATTCTCTTATCTTTGTTAATTGTCGTCACTCCTTTTTGCCAACTCCTTCAACTAGCTTCCAGGGACGGTGATGAAACCGACACTGAAGATGATTCGTTTGGGTTCAATAACAACGAATGATGCTTGTCATCTCTTCCATTGACATTATTAATATCTCTATTCTTTTCTACCTGTTTTAAAAACAGTACTAAATATGTGAGTAATTTATGTTAAAAGCGTTTAACACCATTCTCTTTTAAGAAATCAGATTTTTTCTTTTTAGAATGTATGATCTATATCGTACGTAGTGTTAGCTGCAATTTAATAAACTGTAATTTATTTAAGTATCAGAAATTTTTTAAATTATTGTAGCCATGGTGACGCTTGTATATATATCTCGCATGAGTGTTAGCAGAGGGAGGGAGTGGGGTACGTCAATGGGTCAGGATTCTTATGTACTTTTTTTTTTTTATGTATTCCGTAGGTGGAGGAGGGAGGAGGATGGATGAAGGAGAGGATATATATCGTATACCCCGGTGTATATTGGTATCCTATTCTAACCCTAGTGAAAGATTTTATTTGAAGTTTTTAATAACGTGGGACCACAACAGAAATAAGAGTCGACCCACACCAGGCAGGCTACGAACAGGTACCGAGGTTGTTAAGACCTATGCCTAAAACCCCACGGCTACAATCGGCCCAGTAGATCAGGATCAGATTCTAGCTTTTACAAATTATTTTTATGTTAAAAAAGCCGTGACTCAACAGAGGACACACTCAGTGTTTCTTGAGACTGTACTTTACTGTTCATTGGGTTGGTTTTTTATTCTGACTACATACTACCTTTTTGTTAATACAGTTCAAGAAACTTACGTCTTTATTAAGTACCTTATTAAAAATCATTTATAGATAGTTATAGAGTTAAATATTCATTATCTACAATTTAGATAAAGTAAAAAAGCTAAACGTGTTAATCAGGAACTACTTTTTTTTTGGTTACCACCTCCCTACAGGCAACCAACCTATTCTAACTACAGTGAGAGGGTTGAGTTTTTATTCTGTGGGTTCGCCCAAGTGGAAGTTAACCCCCTCAGATCGGATTGGAAACGGGATATCAACTGGAGATTCGATGTTGATAAGATTACTCCTCAGATCCCTCTTCTGCAAACGGCCTCATAATCTCAGAAACTATAGGTCCCATTTGAACGTATTTTGTTAATGGTAGACAGCTCATTTCTAGAGGAAGAGTTAAGGTTTTATTCCGTCACTCTACCTCTCATATGAGTGGACCATTAACCAAATATTTTTTTTTTTTATTGTACATACTTTTTTATTCATTGATAGATATTACAATCTGCCACACAGTTGTGGGCAATAGGTAATAGTGATGAATGATCTCATACATACTAAAATAAAATAAAATAAATAAACGAATGAAAAAAAAAACTCAATTAAAATACATACAAACATAAGAATAAACAAAATGAACTTAATCAAACTATGTGTATGAAAAATAAATAAATAAAATAACATAATGATAAAATAATCTAGTCCCTAGTCACATTTACACTCTAATATACAATATTTACACAGTCGACCTGAGGATCCCTGAGCCCATCTATTCCCCACGTGTGAGGGGTAGAGCAGAGCTCAAAAGATCCCAGCGCATCCCTCTCGCCGCATCACTGGTAGTGAGTCAATGGAGGCTGAGCAAGTCCGCTAAAGCAGCAAACTCCCAACTTGAGTGGAGAATCTGACCATTGCCAGAACTCCAATTGTCCATGTTTATTTTAATAAGTCTCTTGGCCACTGTCGTTTCCACCTTCTATGTGGGCTGTAGAGATGGGTGGAACTAGATAAGGTTAACCAAATAATAAAAAGCTATCTAATGTACGTGTTCTAAATCGATATGATGAAACCTTTATACTCATGGAAGCTACTTTACTACACAAAAGGATTAGTAAGTTTGATATAATTCAATGAAAGGAGGAACAGAAAGAGCTATCAGAATAGGGATAAGATTAAAATTATAAACTTAAATAAATTTTTAAATATTAATAAAACTACGAACATTAATAAAAATTAATTAGGTAGATATTTTGGAAAACTATAAGCTTTTCTCTTATTTTTTAAGATGCGATCTAATAGTTAATCTATATGGAACTTCAAGACAAATTTAGCTCTGCATTAAAATCATAAATTTTTAAAAATATATTATATATTTCTAAAATTTAATGATTTTCGGGACTGCTACATCCCTTCCTCAACACATTTGATGTTTTGTTTTTTTAATTTAGTTACCTTCGGTCAAATCTTGTCGCATTTTGACTAATATAAATTCCTTTTTAATCATATTATAAAATATTATTTTTGATAGAGAACACATACTTAATCTGTGTTGCTGCCAATATTATTTTATAATTTAACATAATAGTATTTTATGTGATAAATATAAATACAAATTAAAACAATTATGCCACACACACATACATACGCACTAGTAATAGTAAGTATATAAGTACATACTGTAATAGTAAGTATATAAAATAATTGAAAGATCTGTTGATTATTATAGCCAATTCACGTATTGTGAAATAGCATCATACAAACAAGAAATTTTTCGCTAAAATTAGTAAGCTTATTAATAAATTTTATCATCCATAATTATCCATTAAAGGATTAATGTATATAATAAACACGAGCTGACGTACGCATTCAGGAAAACGGTCATCAAACAAGATAAGTGAAAAAACAAAACATGTTTTCACGGTTTTTGTTTTCAAATAAAAACTTTTAGAAAGTTGAAATGTTTATTAATTACCATGTTATACCTTAAACAAGAAACCTTTAAATCCCTAAAATTATTTTCTCTTTCATTTTTTTTTTTCAAATCTGTGAAATCTGCTCTAAGAAATCCGACGAATAAGAAAAATATATGTTTTATGATCGAGTGCCTCGATTATTGAATCATGAAATAAACTCGAAAAGCTAATGAGTTAGGCACAACCTCCAAGAAGGCTACCTGATCCATCAATAGAAACCTAAGATAAGCTGCCCCTGACCCTGAATCTCGAGAGCATCCCCGTGAGGAAGTGCGCGGTCATGACCTAGCATCGTGACTGAGGAGTGTCGTGGCCTCAGGAGCAGGTATCATCCCCTCACGTCTTGGTCTCCTTCCATACATTTTACGAAGCTCCAATTTAAAATTATTCGGTCGTTATGTAAAATGAAAACAAAATAAATAAGTTAATAAATGTATAGGGTTACTTTGAAGTCAGTTTTTCATACGAAATTTTAGTAGTATCAGTGTAATTTACAACTATCTCTATAGTATTTTAATGAACATTGTTTAAATCAGGTTTACACATATTTTGTAGATACAAATGCCTTATTAGGCTCATTTATGTTTAAATAACTATCTAGGCTATATGTTTAGCACCTGGTCACAATCATGGTGTGCCTACGCCGGTAGATCCTGTATATGATTGGTTTCTCTTGTTAAAAGCAAGTGGGTTGGGTGAACCCCATAAACTTCTGAACACACAGAAATAAGAATTATATTTCTAAAAAAAAAAGGCAATTATTTCAAATAATTTTAACCTCTTAATTGGTAGTGAAAATAAAAAATATACTCCTTTAACATATCTTATTATCTTCTGCTGCTTTCACGAGACGATATCTTGAGATTGCTGGTAATTACTGATCCCATTACAAGAGAATGGCGGTCGAGGAGGCGAGCACGTCCGCTTTAAGAACTGTAACTAAGTTAAAACAATCAGACAGACAGAGAGGATTGTACCTGCTGCAGTGCATTCAGTGGAATGGGAATTGGAAACACTAATAACAGGCATGGCTCCTTGCACAAGGTCAATGCCGTGCCATTCATTGCTATGTGAAGGTCACGGGGTGTATGGATAAGGAAAGACTCGGATCCATTTCGAACATGAATCAATCGAATAATTAAAAAAAAATTAGGAAACAGATGGAAAATTCCCTAAATAAAACATTTCCTAACGCAGCAGTACTTGACCCCAGACACACGTGCCAAAATGGAGAGCGTAATTGCCAAGCTCAAATAATACAGAACACTACAGAAGATATGTCGAGGGACATCTCTTGAAAGGCGTAACATGGCACACATTCATAACGAACTACAGTTAGAAACTGTACAACAGCACATCACACGGAGACACATTAAATTCTTCGACAGTCTCCCTGCTTCCTTCAA
>NW_027110155.1:650468-683111 GCF_000696795.3 Halyomorpha halys
TATTATATGCGATACAACACGAGGAGGCCCCTCACCTCCGGACTCAAAATAGCTGCTGAACGGATAGCTCATATGTAAAATTAAATATAACAGGTAACCTTTAAATACCAGAGGTAGTAAAAGGTAAGACACAACACGAATTACTTTTTCTTTCTACACAGTAATGCACTACTAACTCACTTTTTATTTCTGTTTTAGAGGGTTCGGAAAAAAAAAACAAGCTCAAATAACAAACCACTATTTCAATATATATGATAATTTTCTATATTTGCGTATTTATTTATTGTAATTATATTTACAGAACTAATACATTTTATAAAATATTTTCTGCAGGGTGCAGTACTTCATAATTACTATTACTAGACCAACGGTTGTGTAAGGAGGTGATTTGGTCAGAATCACGCTTGATTGCTAGATTTTATCCAATTAATGGTACCAAATTTATGAGGCTGGGTGGATTCCAGGACTCCAGAACAGACAGGGTTGACCGAAAACCATTTTCTGCCAGCTGGATCCTATTAAGGGTCATAAACAAATATAACATACAAATTTCCATACATATATGGCCGCTGCGCCCTGAAATCGAGACTTTCCTACAAACGTCTTCACCATGCAATGCATTAGTGCTGCTCTCTAGTCCCGAACTCCATCTAGCCTCCAAAAACGAGTTCTCGTTCCTTGGCGTTGTAATTAGTTAAAAAGAAATAAGAAAAAGTTTAAAAGGTATATAAAATTGAATTAACAAACAAATTTACTACAAAATTTAAGGGAAAAATCAGATAAAAAACTAACTTACTTTTTGCAGAGAGATTTTGTTTGCACATTTTCCTAAATCAACTTGCAACTCTTATTATTCGTGTATACTTTGATCAAATTCAAATGTTTTGATAATACTAGAAAAGTTGATTCTTTTTTTCTGATGATAATAATAAATAAGCACATAATACATAAACACTTTGTTAGACTTAAAACCAATTAAAAGAAACTAAAATATTACAAAAACATAAAATATATCTTATATTTTAATTGAAAATCGATCTAGAAGGGTCCAATGAGTGCCATTTGATATATTATAACGTTTCATACCATACACAGTTAAATTTGATAATTTAAGTAACCCAAGTGCTATGAAATTTTCTTGAATTCTGTGGCACAAAACTGGAATCACACATCACGAATTTGTGAAAAATCTGTACACGGTGATAGAAGAATTGGTTCATTTTTGGTTTAAGAATCAGACGAAATGTTGTCAATACACAAATATAAGAGAGTATAATATCACATAAGTAACTACTTTAATAATCAAGTATTCAAAATATATCAATCTCAGAACAACGTAATAGAATTATAAAAATTAAAATAATTCGTAATTCTATAAGAAGCTTACAAAGAAAAGTCATACAATAAGAGCTTCCTTGAGTTTTAACACGCTGTATTAAGGAAATGTGTTTATTTTAAAACCATTATGTTCTACCCTTCTACAGCAGTCGACAGCCAATTTTCGTAAAGGAAACATAATGTTACATAACTCTCCTAACATCCTTTAAAAGCGATGAAATATTTATAAGGCACGCTCTAAGTGCCTATTACCAGAGCGAAGTTTATAATGTAGGGTTTTTAAAAATCTTTCATTTAACTATTAAAAGAAAAAAAATGTATCATATAGTCATCTTCAAAATAGAATGTTGTTTTACAACTAATAATTACTTTAAAAAGTAATAAACGGAGAAATCCTGTTCTCAAAGGACACACAGTTCTAAGGATTAAAATAATTCAGGCAAGTTAGCTGCAAAAATTAATAAACTTTATTTTCACTCATATTAGGATTGAAAAAAAAACTACATTGTAAGACATTACAGAACATTGATTATAATTACGTTGAAAAATACACGAACATACAGATTTTATAAGGTCAATAATCATGTTTTGGTTGATCAAATTGATGAAAACAAAAAAATAAATACAAAAAATAGTGACATAGTGAAGAACATTATTGCAATGCAACATAGATACCAAAAAGATAATACACCTCATGAGCAATAAAATTTCAAGAAATAAATTTCATTAAAGCTGATATGGAAAAAAAATTACTTTAATAAATAAATAAAATTTATTTCCCCATAGAAGATCCTTAAAAAATCCAATAATTTTTTTGTATTCATTTATTTATTGCTATTGAAAACTGTATATTATAATACATTTAGTAAATTTGATCTCAGTTAATATGGAGTATTACTGGCATTTAGAGAAACTACCCATTGGTAGCACTCTAATCCAATAAATTAAAAATTTTTTAGCTTAAATATTTGTTTATTGTTGTATTTTTATCGCAGTGTATCATGTTTATTAATTTAAATTAATAAAATATATGCAGGCGGTATTCCTGCATGTAGTTTATTAAATTAATATAATTTTATGTTTTTATAAACAGAATAAGTATCTATATAAGCATACAAATTTCATTTCAGTACTTGTTTTTCTCTAATAATTCCTTTGAACAATGATAGCAGTGTTAAAAAATTGAATAAAATAAAATACTACAAAATAAAAAATGTTTTTTTTCTTTAAATTTCTTTGGATTCTAATGCCTAGAAGTGAAAATTTCCTTTTAACCAATTCTCTAATTTAATCTTTAAATTATTTTTTTTTTTAAATACTTATTTATTGCTATTTAAAACTGTACATTATAATACATTTAGTAAATTTGATCTAAGTTAAATTGGAGTGTTACAGGCGTGTAGAGAAACTACCCATTGGTAGCACTCTAATGACATTTTACATTAGCTGGTCTCGTGCCCATCTTCTTTTCAGAGGCCTCGGAGGATTGTCAGGAGTGGAAGAGCATGCAAGAATCTTTAAATTCAAGTTTAAAAACTAAATAAAAAAAAAAATTATTATCTTTAAATTTCTATGAATTCAAAGGTCAAGAAGTGAAAATTGCGTTATAACAAATTCTCTAATTTAATCTTTAAATTTTAATTAAAAAACTAAATAAAACAAAACAAAAAAATATTTTTATCTTTAAATTTAAATGGATTCTAATGCCTAGAAGTGAAAATTACCTTTTAACAAATTCTCTAATTTAATCTTTAAATTTTAGTTTAAAAACTAAATTACATAAAATACAAAATAATAAAAAAAAAAAAATGTATTGATCTCTAAATTTCCAGGGATTTTGACATTTGGAAGTGAAATTGTCTTTTACTAATTTTCTTATTTAATATTTAAATTTTAGTTTCAACATTTGGTATTTAACTTAAATAAAGTATTTTGGAAATAATTTATTTTTTTTATTTTTGTTCTTTTTCAATTGTCAATAAAAAAATATTGTAGCTAAGGATGTCGCATTGAAACAATATATGAAAATTTTAAATTCAGTGTAAAAAGGTTCCAAATATATAACTACCTACCCGGGCTCATGGTGGTTACAACATTTTTACACGGGAGTGAACAGTATGAAAACTTTATTTGCTGCTTAAAACCCAAATTTTGTAATGAGAAAGCAATTAATCAGTCCTAAATGTCAGTCAAATGCAATACGGTTTATGCTTCTCCTAAGTTGAATAAATATTTATAATTTTTTAAAAGTGTTCATTTAATATAGGCTGAAATGTCTATTCATTTCTATACAGTTGTTAAACCAACTGTATTTTGGCTTAACATATTTTTTGTGTCAGTTCTTATCGCTTTTGCCAAATACGTTTCTATACAATTTTTGGATAACGTGACAAAAGGATCTGAAAAGCTCTTCCTACTTCTGCTTTATATGTTACGCAATTCTACACATGATAGCTACGGTTGTTTAGGTGCCGCTTCCACACTAGATTAGTCACATTAAATTTACATATCCGCGACGCCGGAAACGTTGTAGGCTCTTCCCTCACTCCCACCATCGGAACCTGCGTGAGCACTTTCTTTTCAAAAAAAACATTCCGTTCTCAGAACTGGTCACGCACAATCCGAGATCAGAGTAGATCCCCTCTGCGAGCTGTGGCCATCATTAGTTAATAGGAGCGAGAAACAATTAGCATTCCAGTACTTGTAAAGAATGTGCCAGTTCCTTGATCATCAAAAGGAATAGCAGATCGCATAGGAAGGGTTGAAGGTGCGATTAATTTCGAGTTTAGAAACAGCTGATTAAAGCCAATGCAGAACTGGTTCTCGAGAGGATCGCCGGCAACTTTCGCCGCGGACCTGTTTCAAGGGCAACAGCGGAAATAGACTACGCTCCGAGAAGGCTTCACTTTCTAGTCATAACAGTTCCTGTACATGGGTCCTGTAACCAGGTATGGGATATGCCTTTATAATGGACTCGCCAAACATCTGTAGGCTCTTTTGGCCCATCATCTCTTGTGTAACTCACCCATGTCACCCTACAGGAGCATCACTTATATATTTAGCTTATATATTATATTATATATAGATAAAATAATTTTTATGTTATGAATGCACCATAAATAATATGGAGAAAACTTATGCTTAATTTTATCATATATAGATTAGGGATGGGCAGGTGAATCGGGAATTCAATCAAAGAATCAATTCCTTAGAGAGAATCATACTCTCATCATATGAAATTATCAATATTCACTATGAATCGGTTGATTCCTTACTCATGGGATTTGAAAAGATGGGAGATATTTTATTTTATTAGGTAGTACTACTAAACACTAAGTTTTGATGTTTATTTTAATTAAATTTAATAGAAAACATTTTTTCTCATTGATTCTTATTTAATTTACTTGGAATTATTGTTTTTCTACTCTTTTATAATGTGGGTACATAATCATATGAGAGAATGATACTCTCATCATATGAAATTATCAATATTCACTAAGAATCGGTTGATTCCTTACTCATGGGAGTCTAAAAGATGTGAGATATTTTATTTTATTAGGTAGGCTACTAAACACTTAAGTTGTTGATGTTTATTTTAATTAAATTTAATAAAAAACATTCTTTCTCATTGATTCTTATTTAACTTTCAGAAGAATTAATTTACTTGGAATTAATGTTTTTCTACACTTTTATAATGTGGGTACATAATCACATGAGAGAATCATACTCTCGTGGGAGGAAATTATCAATATTCACTAAGAATTGGTCGATTCCTCACTCATGGGAGTCTAAAAGATGGGAAATATTTTATTTTATTAGGTAATGCTACTTACACTAAGTTGTTGATGTTTATTTTAATTAAATTTAATAAAAAACATTTTCTCATTGATTCTTATTTAATTTTCAGTAGATTTTATTTACTTGGAATTATCGTTTTCTACACTTTTATAATGTGGGTACATAATTACCTTTTTTTCATGGTTAATGATTTTTTGAAATATAATTGCACTCAGAGAAATAATTGTTAGCATAGATAAGCGAAAGTTGTATATGGAATTGGATGATAAATAAAGAACCATTGAATGTGAGCCAAAGAAAATAGATTTTTGTATGCATGAAAGAAAATAACCTTATTTGATTAAGTAGATACGAGATCAATTTTAGACTAAACCCTAATTTTCCTCCAAATTCTGACAAAATCAAACGAGTCGTTTTCGAAAAGTAGGTATGCCGAGGAAAATAAATTTACGTGTGCGTAGACAAAAGTGGTGGACGATTATACGATAAAATTTATCAGAGACCATCTAGATACCACCATGCAAAATTCCTGTTCAGTGTGTGGTTGACGGTACAATCTAACGAACTAGAATATTATCCTTTGCAGATCCGAAAATTAAGGCAATAATAACCCAGAAGTGGCCGATGCAATACAATAATAAAAAAAATACAGTAAATTTTTTTATTTTATTACAAAAGATGAATTTACATTATTATTTTTTAAACTAAAATCAGTACAGCAAGAGCATATATTTCATTTTTATTAAAATATAAACATATTGTTCGGTCACACCCTGGTTGTCGTAATGTTGCCCTTACTCTATACCCAGAATAAGCTTCTACGGATAATTAAATTGGGTTTTTAAATATTTTATTGATAGAGGATGAAAAAAGAAATAGAAATAAAAAGATTTAATTATTTCTGATAATTGATGAAACAATGAAGATATGAAATAATAGATGAAAGAGCGAGAGAGAAAGAGAGAAAAAAAGGAAAATGTGAACATGCACTATTATATGGGTGATAAAAATAAAGAATAACGTAAACAATATTTGATATAAAAATGATTAATATAGAAGGAAATATAAAAGGTAAAGAAACTACACAAAAATGATAAATGTTAAAATGCTTGATAAATCGGAAAAAACTTCTTTGATAGATAGAAATATACTAAAACAATAAAAGAAAAATTTAATGAAAAAATGACCGAAATTTAAAATATACTGAAAGATTGCTAATTGACCATGTGTATCAATAAATGGAATTTGGTCCGGGTGCGGTCAAATAAAACTCCAATAGTAAATTGGTGTACTATTTTTATTTGAGACAACGTTTCGCCCCACGTTGCAGGGCTTCGTTAAGGCTAAAAAAGATACAAACACTTAACATAAGTAGAAAAACCAACTTAAGTATACTTATATTAATTACTCATACTACTACCACTCATTTCGTATATTGTCTTTCTTAATTATTTATATTTATTGTATCCCAATATTTTAACTTTATTTTCTATTCTTGTAAATTTTAATTATATATGTATTTTTTTAAAATATTTCTTCTCCCCCTCTATTATGTATATTATCATTTATTGTTTACCTAATTTTAATATTTTCTGAACTGTTTACTTTAAAATTATTTTCAAATGTGACGTACTTAACTGCCATCCCCACTCCTCCCAATACAAACGGTTCACTTTGTACTTTGACTTTTACTTGTGTCAAAACAGATATGAATTCTGTCTCGTCCATTTTCTTCCTTTTTTTCTTGATTTTATTCTTATCCCTTTTCATCTCTTAATTTGTACTTTCTTTAATATTTCTTTTTCTTATCTGTTACCACTTCCGTTTTCATTTATTAATTTATTAAATTAATAATGTATAATTTATTAACTTATTAAAGGCCAAACCTTTAATTTTTCTTATTTAATTTTTACGTTTCATTGTATACCCTTGTAATTTTCCATTTACTTTTAAACTTATGTTAAGTTTTTTGGCTTTTTTGGCCCTGACGAAGCCTTGCAAGGTGGGGCGAAACGTTGGCTCAAATAAAAATAGTACACAATATTACCATTTGAGTTTGATTTGACCGTACCCGAACCAAATTCCATTTATTAAAGTATACTGGTTGTTTATAGAATTCAAAAAATAAAATTAACCTACAGAGCTCTGGTTAAAAAGGAGAAAATACATTAAAAATTACATGCTAGATATTATTGGTGATTACAAGTGTCTATTGATTTTAATTAATATTGATAATAGTTAATTGATATTATAATGTGTGCTGTAGAAACATAAAAATATATATGAAAAAAAGGTGAGATACTTGCTGAGGTGAGGAGGTAGATATATATGCAAGATAGATGCAGGTAGGTGAACTTGCTGAAATTTATGAGAGATGGTATAGATTGAGGTGAAACCGGTGGAACATAGCTAGACCGACTGAAGATAGATGAAAAACTGGAGAAGAAAGAAGAAAATGAAATGTAAACTTCACACACTTTAACAGGGTAAGATAGACACTGTTATCTCTAATCTAAAGAGGTTGCCACTGCAGTAGATAGGAATTACCTCTCCTAGCAACCACTTACTTAAATATCTTCACACTATTGAAATACATTTACAGAGTGTATGATTTAAGATGATAAGGTTAGAATGTACGGTAAAATAAAGGAAATTAAGGAGAGGAATGTGAGTTTGGAATCTATCAAATTAAAGTTATGGAGGAAAAATGGCATGAAAACATATCATATTTCGGCTATTAAAAGAAAGCGAAAATTTTATACATAACATATTCTTATAATATAATGAAAATTAATAGCTAATACTTTTAACCAACGACATTCGTTTCAGAGTGTCGTTTGGGCTCATAAAAAAAAAAAAAAATTCCTATTCAATATCTAATCATTTGCCAAGTGCTCATGATGCGTGTAATTTTTGAGCTTTCACGGGTAGTAATAAACACTTAAGGGCAGTTAGGTAATTCCGAATGTAAATGCCTAGGCTCGACGACCTTTCGAAAAAGCATGACAGCTCACCTCACGCGCTATAATTAAGAACGCTTCAGAATCGGACTTGGAAAAAATAAACCAAACAAAACAACTGATGAAAAAAGTCGGCATTACATAAGGAAGAATGTCCGGTTATTCTAAAGTCAGACATAGGCGTACCTACCAGCCGTGAAATCGCCCATCACCGGGTGACTAAGCCTTCTTACTCCCCTAACTGTATAAATAATCGTATAATACAACAAGCCTAACTTCGGGGAAAAGTGATAATAATTTGAATATCGTTTGCTATTTTACTGAAGTAAGATAAATTTAAACCAAAGGTGATGTTGAAGCCACCGCAAATCGACAGTATTTTTGAAGGAAGCTGAAAAGAAAAACAAACTTGCTCGGAGAAAAACATTTATTTGGCGAGATTATTGATTTACAACATAAACACATAATCAAAGCAAAATATACAGAAATAAAAAGTGTTAAAGATAAAATAAAATTAGGAAACAAATTTATAAAATTAATACTTATACTGTATAAAATACAGTAATATAAAAAGTATTAATTTTATGACGACTATTTACTGTGATGGCTGATGGGTCAGAGGCGAGAAGAGACGGTTCTGAAGAAAGTAAAATCAACTCAGGTCAGATGAAGATATTTCTGTCTGTAACAGAAGTGTAGCTATTGATTTAGTGGTAAACATTGGGCCCACGTCTATACTGGTTCATTAACGTATTCAAGAGTCATATTTTAATTAAATTAGTCACGACAATGGTACTCATTAAGCGCAGTGAACTGTATTTTATACAATTAACAATAAAAATGCATTTCAACTACAATGACCAAACTAACTTGCAGATTTGGTAATAAACTGTAATAATCTTAACTAATAATAATAATGTCTAAACACTAAACGCAGACAGAGCTGGTAATGAGTCATAATGACTACTAATTAGCAACCATTCATTTTAAAAACGTAGTTCGTTGGCCTGTTGCTAAGCAACGTCTTAACAACTTATTAACAATCCTTAGCAACGGTTTATTTTACTCTCAAATAGTTTAATACAAAATATAAAATATTGGAAGAAGTTAGTTGACCGTATGAAGTACATTGCAGGAAGATAGTCCAGGTGGTGGTTAATAAAGATATCAAAATAGTAAAAGAGAACTATTTATTGTTAACCAACGTTTCGGCCCACTTCAGTTGTCCTTTGTACTTCAATCAGGCAGGCCCGACGATTCCCTGTAAAGTAAGGCAAAAAGTTGGTTATCAATAAATAGTTTTCGTTTACTATTTTGAGACCTTTATTGACTGCCCACCGGACTATCTTCCTCCAAAATATAAAATACATACAAATGTTTTTTCTAAAATAAACTTAATTCTAAAAAAAAAAAAAAAAAATTTATTACATTAAACATTAGTACTATTTACAAATTGATTATTAAACTTGGCGTTAACAGGTGAACGAGAGGATTTACTACACCAAATTGGTCGAGCTACAGCGGGTAAATATAATTGAGGTGATAGCATCTCTGTGAATGGAATGAGCGGGCAAAGTTATTGAGTTGGATAATGAAGAAATGGCCGATGGGGTTATTAGCACCAGTTCAACAAATGAGCATCCTAAGGGTAGTAACATAAGTAAGGTGATTCTATTTAGTCCAACCTTGAGGATTTGGGTTTTGATTAAATAGTATGGATGAAGGGATTTTGTTTTTTAACTCCATACCTGGTCAGTTCTAACATGTCGGAGAGGGAGAGGGTAAGGGTTATCTACAGCTACCCTCAACTAACCATGGGGTCAATTTTTCAAGGGACCGCCACGAAATAAACGTCGTCCCTTCCATGCTAGATTTGAACCGTTGCCGCTTAAGTCAGGTTACTAAGGTAGTCCTTTACTATGGACGAAGTTAAGGGGACGGCCTAATGGTTGTCTTGACTGTTAATGTCATGAAAACCTGTTTGAGTCGATTCCTGCCTCCTTGTACATATGAGTTATTATTATGGAATAGTTTTAATTGATGCATGGTACCAAAAAACTAACTTGCGTTCCTAATAAAATATGCAGAATTTTATCAAATTATCTATTAAATAATTTTTTGTTATCATTTTTATGTGTAAAATTTTAGTTAAGTGTTCAAAATCCCAGGAGCTTGAAATTTTTAATAACAGCACTGTCTACTTAAATCGACGAGAAATGAATGATAGAATTATATTTTTGAAAACTTCATCTTTGTCTCAAGTAATGTTAAAATAAAAAAATAATGTTGTAGTTATTTTAAATAAAGTTAAGCTCAGAACAGTATGTGTCTCCAAGATTTTAGCCCTGTAACATGGACGAAAAGGGTATGATTGTTCAGAGAATGAAAGGGATACACGAGAGAATTTTTTGCTGCTGGAGGTTACACTGTTCCTGACTTTGTATAATAATTTTTATTACTATTTCAAAAACGGTATTTACTTTTGCAACGGGACCCTTATTATGCAACAATATTTATGTGGGACCCTTATCGGACTAAAAAAAAAAAAGAAAAAAAAAAAAGACACATTAACCGTTAGAGCGGTTGAATACGCAGGAAAATAGTACACATTACATGTTAAGTGCTTCGCCTGTAGGGCTGGCATTTACTGTATATTTGAATTTTTTTTTTTCGAAAGGGTCAGTACCCTGTGCAAAATTTTAATTATAAAGTCAGTTCTTCGTTCCTACATGTTAAAGTGCTATGCTATTTAGCATAATACCTTCCTAAAAAAAAATAATAATAAAGAAACACAAAAAGTGTTTTTTGAATCAGACAGAATTCAATCTGAAATTAAAGCTTTTAAACCAATTCAATAATTGAATAGATAAAGAATCTAGGTTTTTTTAATTAATGAATTTATATAAATTAATTTGTTAATATTTGACAAATTATTATCACATTTCTATTAAGAGATTTTATGAAAATAGAGGGACACTAATGAGGTTATTTGCATATTCTTTTCCGCTAAGAACTAGCACGTTCCCCTGAAAGCGAAGCCACTGGAGCGAAGAGGATCGGTGGTGGATGAGAAGAACCGGACGGAGATAGGCCCACCCTTACGCAATGGTCAGCGAAGAGGGATGCAGAGAAAGGTAACCGTATTGACAAAGGTCAGACTTTCTGCTCTTTTCACTTTCACCTGGGCGTGGCTCGTTATGCAACCAGTTTGTTGTCTTCCGAACCGGGGCAGATATTCCGGGTCACCCCCCGGGGCAAGTTGCATCATCTATCTTTGCTTATTTTAGAACCAATCTAATTTAGTTTGCTGGAGATAATTAACTCGCTGTGTCTGTTCTCGATCTATTTTGTAGGGAACAGTATGTTAACGATAAACACAACTACATAACACTATTGCTTCAAACTTGATAGAATTTTTTTTAGACTAGAATAATAGCTTTGTAAGGTGAGCTGCAATATTAAAAAGTGAGGCTGTCTTTTACGAATCCTTCAGAATTAAAGAGAATAGAAATTTACATAGTCCAAAATATGGTACAAGAAGGTGGTTTTCAGAATAAAATCGTGAAAATATTTTTCTTAATGATTCTAGATAATTTTGGAGTGCTGAATACAATTTTTCAAGTTTGTCACTTCACCAGAAGCCGGAACTGGAAAATAAAAGAAAGTGTTTTAAGTTCTTTGTCAACAGGCTGTTGTAGCAACTGCAACAGGATCAGTTCGGTTCCGGCCCGGACTGTTGAATTTTATTTCATGGCGATCCCACAAATAAAACTGAACTATCTCATGTTGGGCAGATTTGGTCGATTACATCTACGATAATCTCTTACTATGTCGGAAATGACCAGATAGGAAATTTAAAAAACCCGGCTCTATAAACCTATTTTTTTCGAAGATAAACTATAAAAAATCAAAGGAGAAAAATTGCCTTCAAATACATATATTAAATTTTATTTTAGCCAACCTGCTTTTAAAAATCCACTTTTCGTTTTTCTGTTAAAAGTGCTTAAAACTCTTCTTTATAGGCATGTTTGAAATTTATAAAATTGGAAACACTGAAGGCGAAATGACCGATCCGATTATTAATGGATCATGATAATATAGAACATAACAGCTTTCAATTTCTGATCTTAGATAGTTTAAAGGTAGATAAATAATGGCTATTCTATATTAATTCAAAAACCAGTCATAGTTTTCAATCAAGTACAAATATCCTCACCAATAAAATTGGTTTCAAAAACAGGATAAAAAACAATGCTTAAGAAAAACATTGCCTTGAATTTAAACACAATTTGAGAGAATATAAAGAAAGCTCCAACGAAATATCAACACCTCGAGCCTGTTTCATAATGAAAACTAATAGTATTAATCCATAAAAACAAGTACACAAACTATGAAGTACAAGCACTAAGACTTTTTGTTTCATGATAGGGACGACTGTTGTGATATTATATGAGTTTAAAAGTAAAAAAAATTATCTGGAAGAATGGTATAAGTCAGTGAAATTGTACCAAATGCAAACTACAAGCTTAATACTATTAGTTTGTACTTTATTATGAAGCAGGGCCAATGAGCCATTATATATTTCAGAATATATAAATTGTGTTGTAAATATTTTAAATTCCCAAAATACCTCAATAATTTATTTTCCGAAACAATAGGTATTTTAATAAAATAATTATGTGTTTTATGTAGGCATTGCTTATTCGCCGACATAGTATTCAACAAAGCAAAGAAATCTTAATTTAAATTCTATTGATTTATTAAAAAATTATTTATGGAAAAAATTTTCATTTATTTTTTGAATATTAAGATTTTAATTAATTTTTAATCTTTGTAGTAATATTTAAATAATTATACTATTTTAATGTACAAACCCTTTCCAACTGGAGAAGGTTTTAGTTCAGTTATTATAACGAGGAGCATTGAGTCGAGAACCAATTATTTCTTAGTAATTTTTTTTTTATATCTTCTGTAAATGGTAAGTCCTTTTACAATATGGTGAGTTTTTCAATTGTAAAATAATGTCCTGATGATGCCTGAATGAGCGAAAGTTTTGGAGGATAAACTGATCTATTTGAGACTACAATGACATTTTAGAGTACTAGTTATGAGATTAAATAAATAGTCTCCCCCATTTAATATTCTGTTTTTTTTCTTTCTTTTTTATGAACAGGACAATAAAATTCTTCTTTCTGTGGGGAAAGAATCTCTCTTGGAATCTTTAGGCACAAGTTAATAAGTCCTAATTGATGATTTATTCCTATGGACAAATTAACATATAATTGAAGCCAATTTTATCTAAGAATCACTTCCAGAAAATGTGTTCTTATGTTCCGGGTTGCACTAAATGTTACCATTATTGAAGATAAACAGAATGATGAAATGATTTTTTATCATTCATGTTCATTTGTCATTTATATGCAGAGTAATGAATTAATGTTTAAGAAAATTTTTCCTTAGGCAGGTTGATATATTCATATTTAAGGCAACTATTTCATACAATATAAACATAAAAATTGTCACAACACACAAATTACTTTATGATACCTAGTTATAAATCGCATAGAACGTTTTTTACAACCAATTTCATATAATTTTATTTGTTTATGAACATTATTGATATAAAGCATTCAATTAAATATTTTTAGCTTGAATGGTTGCTTTAGCAAAAGGCCCATTTACATATAAGAGGATTTAGAATGAAGAAATCAATAAACGGGAGAGTATATGACAACTTGGCGATACTTCTGATTTTTTATACCAGTGACGTAGCTTAGAGAGAGGCGCATCCCCAACCATCTTCTCTACTTAATAATCTACGGTTAACTATCTACACCTCATTATGATTTATATTTTATATCTGTGCAATAACAATGTGAACCACTACCTAAGAAGGGGCATAGGCTCAGCACTTTGTGAAGAAGCAGTGTTTTACCACCATATTTTCCCCCAATTGAGGGTAAGTACTTTATGAAGCTCTCCAGAACGCTAAGGGTTGACTGACTACTACAATGTAACAGAAAATAAGTATCTTTCACAGCTGGATTCGAATCCGGTTCCTCGGAGTTAGTAGTATAGTAACTTACCACTATGTCACTGCACTTATTATCACTGCACTTCCCATATAATTTCTTATTTTTTTCTATCTTTGAGTGATATTGTTATAATTTACATTTTTTCTTTTACTATAAGATTTTTTCTTCATACATATGAATACCTAAGAACAATAATTCTTAATTCCATTAATTGTGGCAGATTGTATTATTTCTCTTCTCAAAATAAAAAATAAATTTTTGATCTGTGTCAGAACAAATAAAATTTCAACCCGGAACGTAAAGAATCGATGTATACATAGAGAATATGCAATTATAAAGGCCATTAAGCCAGGTACAAGATATTAATGATGAGGTATCACATTCGAATGAAAGATTACTGAGCCAAGTAGCCATTACAGACAGTCATTAGAAGTGTAATTAATAACTCTTGTTCATTTACAGATCCTGCTGGGTTCTTTCAGTTTGCTGTTCGAGTATATACTTCGTGTTTTACCGTGCTGATTTGTCTTTATAGCAATAATAAACTTTATAACTTATCCATGCTTTCTAGTGAAATTTCCTGATTCAAAGTCCTGATATAATCTTACTCTTGAAAGATTGTATGTATTTAAGTTGTAAGTAACTTTAAAAAAGATTATTCAGTACATTGATGAAGATCGCCACAGTAGAAAGCTTAGTGTGCACGGATTTAACAAGAGAAGGTTAAGTACGTGTGATCTCTGATTTCAATGAAACATTTTTTGCGATACTAGGTCGAAAATATTAGAGGGACTTTACCAATGCACCCTAGGAGTACAGTAAAAATAATATTGTTTATTATTTTGGATTTTTTTTTATATTATTGTATCCCACCTTTGCCATGTATGTATTTAATAGTAATTATGTACCAATAAATATATTTATTTTTCTGCAGAATAGAAAAAAATGATTGTTGTTCGTATTAAAAGGGTTTAAATAAATAAGAAAATATAAAAACAGAAAGTCAGTTTTAGTAAACTAGACTAAAAAATTATTTTAAAAATCAGATCATATAGATGTTAATTTTTTTTATCTATTTGTAATTATTATTTTTTATGTAAATATCTATCTATCACTACTTTTATCAATTATATGACATAAATATTTCGAGTTCATTGCCTTATTTATTTAAAATGAATATTAGTTGTAATTTGTAATTAATGTGTGTTTTCTTTATGTTAACAAGGGGAAAAATAAGAGAAAAAAAAGAAGAAAGTCACTTTAGGTTGAAACAGAAAATATAAAAAAAAAAAAAAAAGATAGAAAAGGAAGAAAGATAAAAAAGAAGGATGAAAAAAATATATAAAGAATAGAAAGAAGAGAAAAAGTCATATACTACTACTTTATATTGTTTACATATTATGCCTATATGTTGTAAGATTAACTAAAATTGTCTAATTGAATAAGTATGCAATTTATTAAGTATAATTAATAATTATACTTAATCAAGTATAATTAATAATTATACTTAATTAAGTATAATTTAAATAAGTAGGCTGTGTGTGCCAATGAAATTGGGCAACACAGCTTTGTTATTTTTGAATAAAGTTTTTCTCTCTCTTTCCGGTATATAAGGGATTTCAAAGGTTTGAAACATGAATATAAACTTTATTTTTCTTCAAAAAAATATTTTATCTCACTTTGTTTAAATTATTTCGATTCTCAATGCTCTTATGATGTCATAGTGAGGGTAATAATATACCGATTGTTTTTGTTTTAATATAGAATGACATAAAAAAAAATAAAAAAATAAATAAATAGCTAATCATATATAAGCTAGAAAAATTTCCAGTAAGAAAAACCAGGTCCGATTCATATTTTGCGTACTAATAAAATATTTTTTTATTGATATTCAAAGCTACATTTTGTAAAAAAAAAAATACTTATTTTTATAAAATAAAAAAAAAAATTTTACCTGGCCGATTCAAAGAAAATAGATTTAGCAGATACTTATGATTTACAAACACAATTCAGAACGACTATGCTTGTAAACTGAGCCACGAAAATAATTAAATTAAAAACTATCTGAAAGGTATATTTCATTCTCGAAATTCCATAGAACTGAATCGCCAATGAGTTGCTAATTTATTAACTATGAAAAAAGTCACATCGTTATCCCGTTCTAATTACCCTAGGATCCGGAGGAGGTAATATATCAGAGCGGAAAGGTAATTACCCGGGGCCTAAATTGGCAGGATTCCTCGCCAAGTGAAGGGGAGGTCCTCGTTTTTGATTGATGGCTTTCTAACCGTCTTCTATCCAAGGAGTCGGATCAGCTCAATGCAACGGCATCTAAATCCCTAGGGCAGTCGAGTGTGCACCAATTAGTGTTGTAATGAGTAAGTATAGTAATTGGAGTGAAGTATCGGGATGAGCAAGCGGTAAAAATAACTATGCACGATGGTCTAGGAAAGATTATGGCTTACATTAAATTCAAGAACTTGGTATAATTAGAATATTTCTTAACATATATCAGTATATTTTATTTTATTTAATAACTGAATATTATTGTTATTATGGTGAGCGGCGAGGCTCAGTGGTAAGGCAATGTGCTACTAACCCTAAGGACCCGGGTTCAAATCCTGCTGTGACAGATAATTATTTATTCTGGTAATTTAGCCATGAGTCAACCCTGTGGGTTCAGAAGCCCTCTCCGTGGGCCCTTAATTGGAGAAAAACTAGTGGCAGAGCGGCATTCTGACCAAATCATTTCCTTCCGCATTGTTGGTCTCGTAATAGTACTTCCTAACTAAGTACTGTACGCCTGAATCTTCATGGGTTCTGGAGCCACAGATTTTTTTTTTTTTATATATTACTATTATATTATATTTCAAGATATAAATTGACAATAAATTTAGTTCATATATTATGCTTTTAGTAACTAACTAAATATGATTTACGTAATATGATAAATGTAACTAAGTATAATTTAATTGATATTATAATATAATATTAGTAATAATAAGGCTGATCTGATAGGTTTGGGTTTAGACGAGGGGCATTGGACTGATAATTTATTTTTATTAGATAAGATAGATATAGTATATTTTTTCTCTCCTTAAGTATAATTTTTTTCAAGCAAAAAAGTATTTAAGATTTGTCCGCAACCTGTATTTCCTTATTTTTAATTTATTTTTAATTTTTGATTCTTCACCATGCAAAAGCAGGTAAGTTTCAAATTCATTTAAGACAAGAAAACATTTCCTCCAAAACGAAACTTTTCACTCACTTTCTACTTTTTAGACTTGAGGAACCAAAGTGGGTTCGTGTCTGTCTGTAGTCAAATTTGCATTCGTACATAATCGTACGAACCATTAATCTGATTTTGATGGAATTCTTAGGGATTGTATGAATTTTTACCCAGTTGGTAAAATATTGATTTTATTAGATTCCGTCCAATATACTCGCTTAGGAATATAAACTTAAACACATTCTCCACAGCACACTTATATTTCAAAAACAGTCGAAGAAATTTTGAAGATTATCATTGATACAATTAACTATTAACTAGCATCATATTTCATCCATTATGTTCGTTTGCACATGCACGAACGTATTCTCCTTGGCACAACTATAAACTTTCTAAAATTATTCATCCGATTTGGTAAAAATCAGAGACAAAATTAGAAATTATTGTAATCTGCCCAGCCGGATTCGAACTCGAACCGGAAACGAATAAATTTGGCATTTATTATATTAAAATTGAACAATACGAAACGTAATTCTCTAATAACAGTATAGAGAATTAATTACAGAAGCTATTAATTATAATTATTATGAACAATTAAGTTTAATTGGAGGAAGGTAGTCCAGGTGACGGTCAAGAAAGATACCAAAATACTATAAAAAACTATTTATTGTTAACCAACATTCCAACCAATCTTCCTACAATATACTTCATACGGTCAACTATCTGCTTCCAATAGTTTGAGTTTTTTTTTGGTAGTAAAAAGTGTTCTAAACATATGATATAATCACATATTTGATTATTAAAGACAATATTTGATTTTTAATATTTTTGTTTCATAAATATGAATATAAACATTTTTGAACAATATGATAGCATCTGACAAACATGTGATAATGCTGAATGATATTTCATAAGTATGATATTTACTAAATAGTGCAAGTCATCCAGTTAACTGAAAATTGATTGAATTTAGAACTAAATTGGGTGGTTCTTAGATTTAAAATTGTTGACAATTTGGGCAGCTCACTTTGATTGATGGTGGTAATAAAATTAAGCGATAAATTAATAAAATTACATTCCAAATTGTTCACATCAGGACATCATTAATATTGGATGTTAATTGATTAGAAACGCCGAGCAACCAATTACTTTCTCCATTCATTAATTTAAAAAAACAATTTAAATTCAGAGTTAAAACGGCAATGATGCCAGTATAACTGAAGAAACATTCATCTTCTTACAGTATTATGAAATCGTATTTTTTTGATTTTGTAAAATATTAATGATAAATCATTCATCTTAAATTATTAATTAATTATTAGCTGTTATTATTTTAGATGAAACCACAAGTAAGTCGCTTACGAAAAAGTAGTCAGCGTGGCTACAAGCAAAAAATTAAGAAGTAATAGTACAAGAGCCCAAGAGGAGAAAAAAGGAAGATATTTCACCCTTAATTTTGATTACTTAATTGAAAACTAGGTATAATTACTTGTTGAGTCTGCCAAGTATAGATAAGGGGAATAAAATATGGCGGCTGTTTCAAAACGTTAAAAAGAATTAATTTTTTATTCGGACCTCTATATCTTTACAACTACCAACAATAATAGAAAATCTAAGACAGCATCATTTAAAGTAGAGTAAATTTGATAAAATGTAAGCCCTAAAGCTATTTACGTTCAATAGTTCTCGAGATATAGCTTTTTAAAAAGCAACATTTCATAAAAATACTTTTTGGAACGTACTGAAAGATCAGTTATTAGTGAATTCATTTTGAAAAATCTATATCTCAAAAACCATTTGAAGAACAGATCTCGACTAGCATTCAAATTAAAGCTAGTTTAATAAGTTATAAAGTGGTTTATGGCGTTTATTTTCTTAGTAGTAGTAGTTTTCATGAAAAATAAATTGATTTATAGTTGTTCGGACAAATTTTCATTTGCCAAATTTATATTCATATGTGAATATCATAAAAATTACTACCCCTACGAAGATAAGTGTCATAAACTACTTTATAGTAAGTTAAATTTCCTTTAGTTTGAGTTTTGGGAGACATGTGAGCGTCTTATGGGTCTAGGGATATATTTTTTCTAAAATCTAACATTTTATAAGAACAACTAGAAATTAATATTTTGTAAGTTTATTTTGTCAAATATCATAAAAACTACTACTCCTACAAAGATAAACATTATTAGCTATTTTATAGAAAATTTAACTAGCTT
This sequence comes from Halyomorpha halys, assembly GCF_000696795.3. Taxonomy (NCBI): domain Eukaryota; kingdom Metazoa; phylum Arthropoda; class Insecta; order Hemiptera; family Pentatomidae; genus Halyomorpha; species Halyomorpha halys. Next base: position 670,048 of record NW_027110155.1, read on the forward strand.
TAATTTGAGTGCTGAAAGTCATCTGTAAGTCCAACGGTTTCTGAAATAAAGTTTTTCATAAATCAAACTTATTGTCCGAACAACTATAAATAATTTTTTTTAGCAAATATCATGAAAACTACTATTCCTAGGAAGGTAAAGGTTATGTACTAATTTATAGTACATTAAACCAGCTTTAATTTGATTGCTAATAGACATCTGTACGTCAGAAAGTTCCTGAGATATAGATTTCTCAAAATAAATTAACTAACTACTAATCTTTCATTCAATTTTTAAGGAATTTTGCTTTTTAAAAAGCTATATATCGAGAGCTATTGGACGTAAATAGCTCTTTTAGGGCCAATATTTCAACAAATTTACTATTCTTTAAATAAAGTGCGTCTTAGGTTTTCTAGTATTGTTGGTAGTTTTTAAGATAAAGAGATCGGAATGAAAAATAAATGTTTTTTTTTGGTTTTGAAACAGCCGTCTATTTTATTCCCCCCTACCTATACTTGGCATACTCATCAGTTTTGACGATTAATTATACATAGTTTACACTAAAGTAATAAAAAATTGAGGTGAGATAACTGCCTTTTTTTCTTTCTGGTTTTTGCACTATAAAAGGTGGGAATGTGAATAATTTGAAATGACTGTCGACATTAGATCAATCGTCACGGAAAACATTAACAAACATCGAAACTGGATATATCAGATGACGGAATATAGATTAGTTTTCAATATGAAAGGAGAAATGAGAATACATTATCAGTCCAGGAGAAAGCAATGCCCTTACATCAAAAAATAAATGAGGAGAATTCTACTGGCAAATTCATCGCTTCGGAACGGTTACAACTCAGGAAAACTAGTAACATAATTCCTCAATCTTCAAGCCACAGGTATTCATCAATAAGTTTAAACAACTTTGAAAGAGAAAAATTTTTTTTTTGCAAAATAGAATTCTTCATACTGTAGTTTTTTTAAAGTCAATTCCTGGAATCATACAAATTTATTAAAAAATTATTATTTTAATGAAAAATCTACTTTTGTTAAACGTTTCGAAGTTCTTCTCCGTTCTTAGAATTATTGATTCTAATATGATAAAACATAATATTAATTATTAACAATAAAAATATTTATAAATTTAATGAGCTGAAACGTTTGTTTCTTAATTCATTGCTTTTGTTGTTACCATCGTGTACTACTAATTTCTGTATTATTTATTTCTTCTTAATTTATTCATAACACATTATTCTCTGGAGCTGTTAGAATACTGCATTTTTTAATGAATTATTTCCATATAAGCCATTTTTCTAGCTTTTAGCAGTTATTCCATCAATCCCCAGGTACTATTGGGGTACATATAAGTATATATAATGAAACAAACAAACGAAGTAGTAAATAAAATGAACATAAATAATGAGTGAAAAACAAATTTACTTATATTGGCCGATTTCTAGTTTTGGCTAATTTTTTTTTAATGGTCTATTCGCTTTTATTAAATTTTTCAAACGCAAGATAAACCCGGGCCTGATAAAACAGGAGGATTTTAATCTAGAAAGGAAGTTCCCTTTTATTATTTATAGTATTATGATCTCTCCTAGAGGGCTTTTAAGCCCATCACCGCTCGTCGACCAACATTCGTTATAAATGAACACTTCAAAGATCAAATTAGGAAATGTATATTGATGAATTGGAATGGCGGTTTCACGCGAATTTCTGCCTTTGGTAATTTGTACAATATGAAATACAAATGATGCAAAACCAGAAAAATGTCCCATGAGTGGTTCACCTAGCATAGACAAGCATATAAATCGGTGTTGCCGTATTATAAAAAAAAAATAAAAATAAATTGAAAATATTTGTAAAAATGAAATATTATTGTCACGGTACACCTATCACACGCTTGTGGCATCCTAGGCAACTAGTTTGGGGACACCTGCAAGGATAATGATGAGACAGAAACATAAAGACCAAGAGAAAAAAAAATCGTTTTTTGGGATTCAGGAGCACTTAAACGAATAGATCCGTACAAAACTAAAGTTCAAATATTCGACCTGAATAAAATGCTCTCCTTGCCTAGAAGCTATAGGAAGGTAATATATTCAAACGATATCGTTGTACTGAATAGTGCAACTAGTTGACTACGATTTAGCTTTTCGAGAAAAGTCGATACCTGAACTTCACCTGATATAGAATGGAATATTACATAGATGATCAACTTATATTTATATTATATCAACCCTTATATTTAATTACTTTTACAACACCAATTTAATCCGATATTATAATAGTACAGATGTAACTACCTGCTTGTTTTGTTTTTATCTCTGTATCTAAAATTATTTTTATAAAATTTTAGTATAAGTTACAATTGAGTATGGCCCACTGCTTTTGGCCAATATATGTTGTAAAATTAAAATTACTTTATAATTGTTCAAAAGGGACGTAGTCCCAGAATAATAATCTGTTTTTCATTTTATTTCATTATCACAAATTTACAAACTAATAGAACTTATCCACAAACAAACAGACGTCTCAATAATATTTTAGTTCACATGCAATAATTATTGTTAAGGTATCTCAGGAAGTTGATAAATTTTAAATGAATAGATATGGCTTTACTAATAACTGGAAAATATATTTTTCAATAATAGGTAACAACTTAAAAATAACTTCCATGTAAAAAAATTTTTTTTTAAATGAACTATATCTTCTTAATTCAACTAAACAAAATATTTGAAAAGGAAAAAATCAAAAGAGTGATGGTGTTCCTCTGGTGATCCTGCAGAACAATTATTGAAACCTTGAACGTCGGACAAGATTGAGAGAGCAGAAGGTACGGACGGGCTCACCAACAGAGACGTCTAGACAATGACTAGCTCTCTAGGATGTAATCTCTAAGAGAAGTAGTACTGTAAATATCGCTTCGTAAGAAACACCCAAATTAATAATTTTTTACATAGAACTTTGGTTAGTCACAAAAATTATTTTATTCATGTTTCATTTCATTGAAATACAATCCTTTGGTTCCCCTTGTCTTATTATCGGAACTGAATCATATAACAGATAGTAACCTGACCAAATAGGAGCAATGAATGAATCTTTCTCCCATTGAATCTCATGGAAACATCTACAAAAAAGAAAGCCCGGTAGGGAATGCACCCCAGTGAGAAATAAAACTGCCCCTTCTCAATGCGAGACATCCATCTTGCATAATACCGACTTCTTTTAGCAAACAACTTGATGACACCGATACAATCAGAAGAAAGCGTCCCTACCAGTTTCAAGTTCACGGCTATTCGGTATCTTCTGGACTGCTTTATCTAGAAAGCTGGATACTGACCTTTTGAGAATTTCTCTCTTCCGAAGTCCGTCACCGAAGACGGAAGGATATTACTATCATCGAGAGAAAGTAAAAAAATATAAAATATTTTAAAGCATCCCAGTGTTTTCCCTCTAATTCCAATAATGATATCTTTAGAAGGAGTTCACGAGTACTTTTAGGAATGATAACGTGTTATTACGAGTCTTACCTTTCGAGACAAACTGAAGATTTTTTTTCAATTTTTAAAATCGGTTTCTACAAATTTTTTTGTACGATACAACACCATTGTCAGTAAATCTTTAAAGAAAAATCATGAGCTTTGTATGAAAACGTTTTAGTATCAATCGGTAACTTTTTGGACTAGCGCCCTTATTTAGCGATTTTTTATCACCTCTCTTTATTGATCAAGCATTAGAATAAGTTATTAGACATCTTATGCATTCCGAAAAGGATGTTGATAAAATACCGGTGCTAGAGTATAATGTCGATTTAATATTACTGTGTATTCTCGACTGAAAAAACAGGAATAGTGTGATTTTCTTTATTCTGTTAATGACATTTAAAATAAAATGAGGAGAAGATGGTTGGAGGTGCGGTCAGTGAAGAACACCAATAAGTAAAAACTTCTTTATTAGTGCTAACGCTTCGGTCTGTTTTTTAACCTTCGTCAGGGCTAAAAACAAAAATAAATTAACAATATTTAATTACCGAAGGTAATATTTCCAGGACTGCAATACAAGATCTGTAAATTCCTACCCCTACATATTTCCTCATTACCAGTTCTTATCTCTTCGATAGATTATTTCAAATCAATTACAACAGCGCTTATTCATCCCTATTCCGTCAGTCTGGTGGTGTACCTCAGGGTAGTATCCTTGGTCCTATCCTTTATACAGTTTTCACAACTGACATCCCATCCCATCCTAACACTATCCTCACCACATATGCCGATGACGCATGTCTATTGTCAGTGAACGATGATCCTTGTATTGTATTCCAAACCCTCCAATCCCACATCACCACCCTTGATTAATGGTGCCAAAACTGGAGGATTAAAATTAATTCCAATAAATCCCACCAAATTACATTTACCCTTCGTCGTAAACCCATGACCTCTTGCCCTACAGTATCCTTTGATAATATCCCACTTATTTTTGTCGAACAGATCCGTTACTTAGGACTACTTCTAGACAAACGACTAAAAAGACAGAAAACTGTCTTCGATGTTTCGACTATTACAACATTTACTAAACAAACGGTCTAAATTGCCAATCCATTACAAAAGACTGATCTACTTGACTATTATAAGGCCTATCTGGACATACGGAGTTGAGCTTTGGGGCTCCACTAAACCATCAAATTCCGCCCGAATCCAATCCTTACAGTCTAAAATCTTTAATGCTCTTTATTTTGTCACAAATCAAGCCATCCATCATAACCTCAATGTCCCATATGTTGCCGATTTGGCCAAAAGCAGATACCATTCCTTCTATAGAAAACTTCCCAACCACCCAAATCCACTTGTTTCTAACCTGGCTTCTCTTTCATTACCTAATAATTCTCCTAGGCGTCTGAAAAGAAGATGGCCTCGAGATCTTCTTCTCTAGAAATGTTATTGGAGTTCTATCAATAGGTAGATTCTCCACACGTTTTTATCATGTCACTATGTCACCTACAGCAAATTTACTTGTAGTATATCTGTTATACAGTTGTAAATAACAATAAATAAATGATAATCAACAATTCTTAAGAATTCCTGATAATCCTCCGAGGCGTCTGAAAAGAAGATGGCCACTGGACCTTCTAATTTAAATTAATGCTTGAAGTACTACCAATGGGTGGTTCCTTCCCAAGATTTTCAAGTGTAAATGAAACATTCCACATATTTACTTATTGTATTTATTATTTGTACAGTTGTAAATCACATTAAATAAATAAATAAATAATTTTTTTTTTGGAGAATAAAATTGTGATATTTAACCGCTTTAAAAACACCTTTAAACGATATTTTTCTTTTTTTAAATTACATAGTTAATTTTTTTTAAAATAAATTCATCTTACTATGTTCTAAATTAGAATTACCTAACCCGAATAAATTTATAGTTATTGATAACTATTTAAAAAAAAAAACTTACAAGAACACTAAACTTAAATTTTATGTCAATTATAAAAAATATCCATATAGTCACAACATGTTTATTTTCCTAACATAGCCCCTATGGACATTTTCAATGCCCTTGAAGTATTTTATAACATCTTTAAATATAGTTCATCATTTTTAGGAAAGTTTTAAGGTATATAGCTTAGATCTTGCATTCATTATAAGCTAATTAACGATAACGATTTCAATTGAATTCAAATTCAACAGACTACGCAATTTTGTCACATAACTGAGGGAGTTAAAGCTACCTGTCAAGTAGACTTGATTTCCTCAGAGCCTTTATCTTTATGTTGACAGAAAAAAAAAAAATTTTCTGGTAAATAATTTTTTTTAAGGTGGTCCAGGAACATTGTGGCGCAAGATAAACATGCCTATCCAATTAAGATAAAATTTAATTTAATGAGAATCATAGTTAAGTATGTTGCTTATAGTGAGCAACCTTCAGTGAAAGTCCAACTAGGCCCAGTTACGGCCTCATCGCTGGGAGGACCAAAACAGTTTCGTAATAGCCTTTGTCGCCGCTAACCTTCTCAGCCATTGTAGAGGAACGCAAAAGATATTATCGTACGAGGAGACTATTGATTCCATCAGCTCATTGATTAAGGACATACATCTTGCCACCTCATTATGTCCTTAAGGAGCCTCTTGATGGAACCGAACTTCCGCCATTCTCTGATTTTCATCGCCTACCAAGTCATCCGACGGAGGAGAAAAAACGCTCACAAGAAGACTTTGAGTAATGAAAAAACTGGAACATCTTTGTTCATTGGTAGTGAAGAAAAGCCATTCATGGCGAATTCAGGTTCCAATAATAGCAGAAAAAGGTAATTATCTTTTTTTTTTTTCTGTCTTGAAAACTTTTTCTGGATAGATTATATGAAAAGGAAAAAAATAAAAAAGAAGAATAATATTGGCTCTAAAGTTATTTGATAACAGACAGTTTGTTTTGTTTTATTGGCCCCTAAGACCTTGATTTTTGGTCGTTGGAACCATAACCTTCCATGAATCTTCTCTACACCTGCCTGTCTTGGGCTAATGCTTTCCAGTTTGCTGCATACAGCTCTTTCACATTTTTGTCGGTTCTGTTTATCCATATGGTTGGTCTCATGCCAACTATACTGACATTGTTCATTGTTATGTTGGAGCGTCCTGATGGATTGTGTTCGAGCCACATGTCTCGCCATAATATAATTCAATGTAATACATCGAACACTTATTTAGTGACCCATATATGAAGAATTAAAAAGATTCATATTGATAAGCGTTCATTTGGTGTGCTGAGGTGAACACTCAGACAATCCGTTGTATAGAGATCTTAAAGCTTTCGGGGAGGTAATTCGTTGGATAAAGGTAAATTAATTCTTTTTGAGAAGATTAAATTGTTAATATGATTTACTATTCATAGTGCGGTATAGTTTTTCGTTGTGTCATTAATTTAACTAATTAAGAAACTTACGTAAAGTGAAACTGTTAGATCAAAGATCTCAGTGAGAGGGGAATTAAATTTCCAATCTCAGCCTGGATATTCAGTAACTATGTTTAATATTATATAAATAAACCGAATGATATATAATATATTGAGAATCTAAATAAATCAGAGAAGACAGAATTATGAGGAAGTCAACTGAGTGTAACAGTAGCTCATAAAAATCAGTTCATCTCCAATTACTGCAGATGGGTTTGGTACCGGTTTGGGAAAGCTCACTGCAATCTGGTTCACAACTGGAACTAGATTTTATGCAGTCTCCTTTATACACTCGTAATTAATGTGTCAATTAGTTCTGTTCCGCATGTGTAACATAATTTACAGCACTCTAGTGTATTATCAGCAGCATAAGACTTTTCAGTAAAGAGGGTTATGGAATCGCGGAGCATAAAATAAAATGAAAAAACTACTAGTAATGCAATACCTACTCAGTCGAATCCAAATCTACTAAATCTACTCTGGATGATGGAAATTGGTCAATTGTGGCCGCTTGTAGTAGAGGGCGTTGAGGCGTTAAGTCTTAACAACCTCGAAACTGCAGCGGCGCCGGTTCGAATTCGGCCTGTTGGATCGACTTTTGTTTCTATAGCACTCCCATGAAATGAAAACCTGACCCCTCACCATCGTTGGAGTAGGTTGGTTCCCTGTCGATAACCTCCCCTCTTCCCCTCTACCCCTCCGTTATGAGTATATAGGGGATCACAGAAAAGAAGGTAATAATGAAAAATTTGGTCAAGTTGAGAATTAAGATATCATTAGTTTACTATGTAAGTTTATTTACATGTTATCCATATTCTTTCTTCTTCTTTTTTTTTTTTTAATTTGTTCTAAGAATGTTTTTCAGCATCCCTCAAGTTCCAAATTTAAAGAATGATGTTTTATTTTATTATCAAAATTACTTATTGAGATCCCTATTTACCTCACCCTATTTGGATTCAAGTGTAGCGTAAATAAACTTATATTTTTATGTGATTTTATAAATGTATTTTAATTTTACATCAACCTCAAAGTTTCTATCAGCTCGTCTTCCACAAGGTCCCATCCTTTCTTCTACACAATTTTACAAAAAAAAATCTCAGACCGTCCCTCATACAAAAATGAAATAATCATTTTGTGCATTACCTAAGCCATTTGTACATCATGATATATAATTGATATAAAGTGAACATTTTACAGGATATTCTTAAACACTCAGTATTTATTTTAAAACATAAAAGAATAATGTAACCGGAACGAAAACACAATCAATCATATTAAGATAATAATTAATTTAACATGGTAAAGTGATGGAAAAAATTGTGTTAAGTGGATAAATAATTCCTTGTTTATTTTTAAATAATAGCCCTGCTAAATGGAGAATGCCGCCAGGCAACAGATTATCCGAGCTTTTCATCATTTTGTCTGTTGTCGTTTTGATAGGTTAGTTGCTCGTAGTTAAGTGTGTTGTTTTTCTTCTGGACATTTTAACCTAAAATAAAGTAATGGATAAAAATAAGAATAAAGCAATGGGAAGGGGGGACTAGGAGATGGAACAAGATGGTGGAGGAAGGATAATGTGACGAAGCTGTTAAAGATTTTATTATATCATAAAGACTGCAAGATTACAAAACAAGTTGCCCAGACAATCCTCTTGGAGCTTCTCTGCATTTAAAATATAACAAAGACTTAAATCAACATAAACAAAGACAAATTAATCTTCTCTCAATCCTATACTTATAACGTTTAGTATGTTAAAACTTCTTATATTTAACGGATTGTGAATACCTCTAATAAAAGGAGACTGTTCATAATTCAACAGATGTTAATGGTACTACAAACCTATGGGCTCAATCGGATAATTTATTAGAGTTAGTATTGTACCAATAATTACTACTGTATCAAACATATACAAAATAACTATAATAGAGCTAAAACATCATTAGAAAAAAATTACTGCAAACTTTAATAGAAATTCTAAATTATCACCAAAAAAAAAATTTTTTTTTTTATTTATTGATATTTACAACTGTATAAAAAATACAACAAGAAAATTTGATCATAATAACATAATGATATTGATATGATGTAGCAGCATGTAGAGAAACTACCCAGTAGTAGAACTCTAAAAACATTTTACAATATAAGGTCACGAGGCCATCTTCTTTTCAGGCGCCTTAGAGGATTGCCAAGAATGGAAGAGGAAGCAAGGTTAGAAACTAGTGGGCTTGGGTGGTTAGGGAGTTTATAATGGAAGGAATGATATCGGGTTCGGGCTAGATCGGTTACACAAGGAACATTTAGGTCTTTATGGATGGTTTTATTAGTAACAAAATAAGGAGTATTGAGGATTTTACGAAGGATAAAAAAAAAAATTGATCCTTGACGAAACAGTAATATGCCCAACAATAAATTTTCAGTCTTGAGTTACACTTAAGACTCTACCTACAGAAAATAAGGTAATTCAAAACATTTTTATGAGGATCGTAAGCAATTATACTTGTTAAATTAGAATTTCAAGTAATTACAGCTCCCAACGATTTAACAATACACACACAAACCTTTTCTCTATTATCCCAGTTTCCGAAATTAAGGATGCGTGAAAGCAAAAATTAAAAAAAAAAGACACCTATAGAGCACCAACAATAATTAAATATCATATTTAATTATAAATTGTTATAGTTTTTATTTGAATAAACACAGTTATTTATTTTTCTTATTCCAGTAACGATTTTAACATTTTTGTCTATTACAAATAAATAAATAAACTTTAATTTTCAATATAACATAGAACGCTGATCTTCTTTATTGGCAGATTCAATCCATTAAATTTATAAAAAAAAAATTCCTCTTCTCTCAATTTGGTATCTCTTATTGATTTTTTATGGAGCTATAGAGTTTTTTTTTTTAGAAAAACCAGGGATAACAGCTAAAAACACAAAATTTGATTTTTATCTCATTCCGATGAGAATTGGACTATGGGTCAATTTGACTTTTTTGTACCTCTTTAGGTATAGTATCTGCTCCCACAATATGACTATTCACTCCGACATTCTACAAACCTTGGTTAATGTATATATTTTATTTTTGTAACCAATTGTATTAATAAATTTTTATTTATTTTATTGTTTTTTACTTATTACTTTTTATTTTTATTTTAAAGGCTTCTTTTTAAGTTTCCTACTATTTGAATCTACAAATTTATAAAAATAAAATTCAAAGAGCCTCATTGTATCATACAAAAGGTATACGCACCTTACCATGTACCATATATCAATTATAAGCCTATGTTCAGGCGTAGATTGTAATAAATAAAAACGATTAAAAAAAAATGATCATACCATATTTCACAGTGTCCTGTTGTTCTTTATTTTTAATTTTCTTTTTTTATATATCACTTGTAGTATTTTTTTAATATAATCTATGATGTACAACATTGTGGCATCACTTAAACCATTTTTGACATAAAATACACATTTTATTAACAATTTTTACTTAACTGAAAGTAGTAGTTACAACATCCCAAAGGTTCACCATCGATGTTTTCATAATTTAAAAATTAAATAATGCGTAGGATAATGAAATGACTTTCGTAATGTTTTTGAAAGGCGGGTCCAAATAATTAGTATCCTCCCACTAACTTTTACTTCAATTGCTGGAAAGTTGTGGGAACGCAATTATACTGACTGTGAGCATTAATTACAAATCCATTAAAACGTTCAATAGTTTGCAACCATTAAAGATTCTACCTTCAGCTCATCAGAACTATCACTTAATTTTGTGAAAATGTCTTGGTTCTAAACCAATATTCTGATGATTCAGAATTTGATAAGTCGGTATTGTTTCTTGAACAACGGTTTATACAGATGGTGTGATTACCAACCACACTCACACGTCAGGCATTCCCATTGTAGAATGAGATGCCTACTTTAAAGAAGCTGAGTTTGCTCCAGGATGGTCTCCTGTTCCGATATTGTGTATCGACTGTAATAGAAAAACTGTCTTCCGCAGTAGGACACAGATCCGCTAAGTACGAAGTGTTAAATCAACGTTTTAAATATTATTCTTCCTCAAATTTACTTGATGTATATTGTGTACAGTTGTAAATATCAATAAATAAATTAATAAACAAAAATTTTCATTCAGTAGGAAAAAAATACAGGTAAATTTGAGATTAGAAATAGTAATTAAAGATGAATTTAAATGCCAAAATTTGAGTTTTAATCAACTACTCGAGATGGTCAAATATAATTTATTTCATATCACCAGTTCTAATAGTTGCCAATTTTCTTGGTTCAAATTCTACAGCAGTTACTTTCTGCGATACAACTCCTTAAAAATGTGTCGCACTATTTTTCTAAAAAAGGCAAAAAAAATTTTAACTGTCTCTTATTTGAAAATACTATCAAAAATATTTGTTCTAAGAGAACATTCAAGAACGAAGTAAATTTGTTTAGCTTTTAAATCAGCCCAGAATGTTTTGGACAACTAAAAATATTAAGAAGCTGATTTTATGAGGAAAAACTGTTCAATTTATTCTTTGATAGTTATTAAATTTTAGATAAATATAAAAAAAAAATTGCTGTGCAGAATACAAATAATTTATTTAATTCATATAGATTTATGATAATTTGATAAAAAAAAACTAATGAATAAATAAAAATTAAGAAATTAAAAATTGAATAAAATTAATTTCGATAGTTTTTTAAGTTCTGAATAAAATCATTTCTCCATGATCAATACACCCTGCTAAAATAATTCAATGAAAACTGAATCATTATACCTTGAACATTTTTTTTTTGTTTTGTTCTCTCAATCCACATTTCAACAATTGTTGATTACGTTTTTAAGGGAACCATTAAGACTAGGACTGAAATGAAAGCGTCTATATTTACTTCAAATTCTATTTCATATGTATGACCATAAGCTTCAGAGGTCCTTTCGGTCTAAGTAACAGATTTTACCAACTACCCTAGAAATCCGAGATATCGTTTTAGTTTCAAGCAGTACTACTGGTACAGGTATTTGGTGGGGGGAACGAGTCCGATATGTGGGCCTAGTGGTCCTTTTTGTCAACCCCTGACGGCTACTTAGCTTGCCACCGCGTACTAACCAAGGTCAAGGATTGTCAACATTCATTATTCGGGACCGCCGAAAAATGAATGTTGACTCCAACTCATCTCGAAAATTGATGAGTCTGCCAAGAATAGGTAGGGGGAATAAAAAATGGCGGCTGTTTCAAAACCTTAAAAAAACATTATTTTTTCATTCGGAGCTCTATATCTTAAAAACTACCAACAACACTAGAAAATCCAAGAGAAAACTATTTAAAGAAGAGTAAATTTGCTGAATTATTAGCTTTAAATGAGCTATTTACGTCCAATAGTTCTCCAGATATAGCTTTTTAAAAAGCAAAATTTCTTAAAAATCTACTGAAAGATTAGAAGTTAGTTAATTTATTTTGAGAAATCTATATCTCAGGAACTATGTGACGTACAGATATCTATTAGCACTCAAATTAAAGCTAGCTTAATGGACTATAAAGACGTTTACGACCTTTACCTTCGTAGGAATAGTAGTTTTTATGATATTTGCTAAAATAAATTGATTTATAGTAGTTCGGACAATAAGTTTGATTTATGAAAAACTTCATTTCAGAAACCATTGGACGTATAGATGTCTGCTAGCGCTCAAATTAAAGTTAGTTAAATTTACTACAAAATAGTTACTTACTTGCTATCAAGTAGTTTATGACACTTATCTTCGTAGGGGTAGTAGTTTTTATGATATTAACATATAAATATAAATTTGGCAAATGAAATTGTCCGAACAACTATAAATCAATTTATTTTAGCAAATTTCATGTAAACTATTACTCCTACGAAGATAAACATCATAAGTTACTTTATAGCTCATTAAACTAGCTTCAATTTGAGTGCTAATAGACATCTGTACGTCAAATGGTTTTTGAGATATAAATTTTTCAAAATAAATTCACTAACTCCCAAACCCTCCAATCCCACATCACCACCCTTGAAGAATGGTGCCAAAACTGGAGGATTAAAATAAATCCCACCAAATCACATTTACCCTTCGACGTAAACCCATGACCTCTTCCCCTACAATATCCTTTA
>NW_027110155.1:683586-715608 GCF_000696795.3 Halyomorpha halys
GGTAGATTCTCCACATGTTTTTATCATGTCACTATGTCACCTACAGCAAATTTACTTGTTGTATATATGTGTATACAGTTGTAAATATCAGTAATTAAATTATTTAAAAAAAAATTCACTAACTACTGATCTTTCAGTACGTCCCTTACATTTTTATGAAATGTTGCTTTTTAAGAAGCTATATCTCGAAAACTATTTAACGTAAATAATTCTATTAGGGCTCATATTTTAGCAAATTTACTCTTCTTTAAATGACGTTCTCTTAGATTTTCTTGTGTTGTTCCTACTTTTAAAGATATAGAGCTGCGAATGAAATATTTGTTTTTTGTTTATCACTTTGAAACAGCCGCCATTTTTTATTCCCACTACCTATACTTGGCAGACTCATCAATTTTGACTAGTAATTATACATAGTTCTCATTAAAGTAATCAAAAATTGGGGTGAGATAACTGTATTTTTTTCCTCTTGAGCTCTTGTAAAGTACCTGCAGAGCTGCAGTTGAACTTCAAGTCGATATCCAGACGGGAAGAATTCCGCCACATTCCGGCTTTGTGGGTTTCTCCCAGTTAATTACTGGTAAGCCTGGAATCCCAAGTATGATCCAATCGCCAAAATATCGGGATAGTAAAGCTATCAGGACCTCTTTCTGAAGTCTTATTCTTGAAGGGTTAGAAACGCCTACAACATTGAAAGTAAACCTGAAAATGTGGACGATTAAGTAAGAAAACTGTTATTACATATTCTACCTCCATTTAACCGTATTCCGAAATTGTGGTGGGGGGAGGGAGGAGAACCATTACTTATTGTTCGAAACTCCTAAGCAACCAGAGTTAATATATTCAACAATCGATAGTTTGAATTACCTAATAGATAACAAGAAACTCACAAATTAATGTGAAAACTAAACATTGAATTAATGTTAATACAGATTCCAGAAAACCTTTCTGAAATAAGAAATATAAGAAGATAAAATTATAGATTTGTTTTAACCATCCTCTGTTAGTAAAGAAATAATGTATGGTTACATAAATAAAAAAAAAACAACCTAGACCATAAATTATATCAATATATTTTCATTAAAAAAGTAAAAACAATAAATCGTTTCGTAAAAAATTAGACAAATAAAGTTAAGTTAAAGGAACAAATCCGGCTGAGTTTACACTCAGTGCCACATTTCTTTCACGCTCCTTATAAATTCTGTTACCAGTAGTATAAAACATGTCGTATTGTCAGAAATATGTTTCGTTTTGCAATAAAGTTTATATTAATTTTATTGCCGTGTAATTTCGTAATGCCGCACTATTTTAGAACTGACAGACGTCCGTGTAATACTATTAGTTTCTAAAATTAAAATTGTAAGTGACTATTAAGTTATAGATTAATTTAACAATAATCAAAAACAACTCTAGCCTTTACCCGTTACTCCTATAAGCTGGGTAATTTAATGGACCTGAAAAATTAATTCAAAGCATTTTAATTTGCTAATTTTTTACATTACAAAAAAAAAAAGATAACGAGAAATATATTCATACAAATATATGGCATCATTTTATGACGATAGACGGAAATTTGTAAAAGTCATCAAAAGGAAAAGTGGTGTTTTCTTAAAAACACCGTAAGTGTTTCATTAATCTCCTAAAATTAAAGAAGTAATTTAATTAATCACCTCATTAAATCATTTTTGTATTTTTTTCAATTGTTTCCTTCTATTTTGCTCCATTAGTAATAACTCATTAGTTTAGTAGCTCAGTATTTTTCAAGATATTTCTGATTTATCAAGAAATTTTCAGTAATTTTGTAATTCTTTTATATTAAAAAAAATACTAGTATATTAATTACCATTAATTATTGACAGTTTATTTATATGTTTTTGAAAATATATTCTGTATTCCTTATTTACTACCTGAAAGATTGTACTTTTAGTTAGCTAATTTTAATTTTAATGGAGTATGAATATGATTTTATTATTATAAAATATAGTAATTTAAATTGTATTAATTTTTTATCATTGTATATTCCAAATTTACTTCAAGTTGCCTATAGTTCAATATTTTGTTTTATTTGTACAAACAATTTTTCTATTCTTTCTTAATTTTGTTGTTGTCTGTTTTTCTTATCTTATACAAATATATTTTTATTAGTTGTTTTATTTACTAGAATAACACCCTCTGCATGTCACTAGAGTATGACAGATGTTAATAAATGAATTCTATACGATTTTATTTTTCCAAATATCTTATATTTCAAACAACACAAACAGGAAAATCATTTCGTTTTACATTAACTGCTTTTTCAAAAAAAATTCTAATAAACAAAAGATATGGCTACAAAATAAATATTACTTTTTTTTTCTGATTTTAGAATGTAATCTTTCTTGTTTCCATGAAGTATCTTCGACCTTCTCTTAGAATTATAACAATGAAAAACATTACGTTGTTCACCCATATATGTTACTAATACATAAAACATAGGCATGACTAAATTCATAAAATATGAAAATGATTGACAGAATATGAGCAAACTGCTGTTTTATTGAAGGCATAAAATATGTCGGTATATGTCATCCTCGCAGTGTGTCACAAAATAATATCTTTTATGACTGTTATTTTCAGTAACGTTATAAATATTTATCGCTTTGAAATTAATAAAACAAGATGAACTATAAATTATCACTTCGAGAAAGTATACTTATGATGACCTAAACAGGCACTGAATACAAGTAAGTTACGAAACGGTTATACTGTGAAAGTTAAACTACTATATGAGATTAATACATAAAAGTTTAATGTACTTTCTGCAAGAGCGGAAGATATACGAGCCTCGGGATCTTAGATCGGAACTGGTCGGTTAGAAAGTGGTCTTCCTGGAGGACCTCAGAGGGAATCCGGGTGATTCACGCGATGTTATGCAAGTGTCCATCCCGTCTGTTCTGGACCAGCAATCCAGCCTCAAGTTCCATCCATGTATCGAATATTAATTTTCAAGTCGCAGCCTCGAACATTCGGAGAAGAAGTCGATTTCAACTTTCTTTCCCACCATAAATATGATGACACCTTGGAACAGATGTTCTCTTTCCAAGTGAGCAGTTATTGGCCAAGTGGTTTCATCACGTTCGACAGCTCATATATTGAGCAGTTATATTTTTTAGCTGCAATTACTCTGCAGTTCTACAATATAATAACAACTTCCAGTTCGCACTAAAAATTTATGAAATAGATAATTGTAGATTAGAAAGAATCCATCAATTTGACAGGAGTGCTATTTTATGAATTTTTTTATTCATACATTTCGTTAGTCCGTCAGGTTCACTTACGGAAAGTGGGTTATCCTTATGTATTCTGGTAGTTATATTCAAGAGCCATACTAACTTAATCGTTACATCAAATATTCAATCGGTTAAACTATTAAAGCAGTAGTTTAACATTTAGTCAATTACTCTTATGACAGTGAAAGGATAGATAAAAATAATCATCTAGAATGCAAGAGTAGATATCTTTTTTTAATGATAGGAGAACTTTGTCGGGGGGTGCGGTCAGCAAAGAACAACATAAATAAACAAAACAATATTTATTATTTATTTATTTTATGCCGACGTTTCGACCTGAGTTTTAGATCTTCATCAGGACTATAGAACAAAAGAGATAACAACAACATTTAGAGAATCATAAATGATGAAAAATAAATAACTGACAATTGAAAAGTAAAAAAAAATATTGATAATCGTGGAATTAGATGGCAGTAGATTGAAAATAGTGAAGATGAAGTATAATATCATGTATCTTAAATTATACATATCAACGTAAGAAGATATGTATAATTTAAGATATGCAAGTAGTGTCTAAAAAACTGAAAAAAAAAAACAAGAACTGAACCTACATATTGAACAATCTGACAGAAAATAAAATATAGTGAGTGACTTACATCTTAATTACAGTGTGAGTATTAACTTATTAATATTATATTAACTTATATTTATATGTTAATAAGTTAATAAAATAATATGTTAATACTCTATTATTATGTTTCTCTAAATGTTGTTGTTACTCTTTTGTTCTATAGCCCTGATGAAGATCGAGGTAAGTTCGAAACGTCGGCATAAAATAAATAAATATTGTTTTGTTTATTTAGGTTATTCTTTGATTTTTTCTGATCGCCCCCTCTCCCCCCCCCCCCGACAAACTTCTCCAATCATTAATCTACGGTCAACTATGTACAACTCAAATCTTTTTTTTTAATTTCAAAGCTCTAGTAATCTCTGATGGTCATATAAAGAGGGTCCTGCATCCATTCCTACTTAAAAAACACTAAGAACTAAAAAATAAAAAAACACTAAAAACTTTACAAGACCTAGTTATGTGAATAACATTCAAATGGGTTTCAAGTAATGTATAAATCGCAGAGAATAAACTTGCCGATCGAGCTGCAAGAGAAGCGTAAGCGTATAAAACGCAAGCGTATAAGATACATTATTAAAAAGGACTTCAAGTCCTAGAGTATTTCTAACCTAAATGTACAGGAGGTCGTACGTCATAAACGTCTAAGGCCCATCAAAAACAATATTATTTATATATTTTATATATCAAAAAATGCGATTTACCTACATATGTCTTGGCGTTTTGAGGACATAGCGTTCTCCTCTTCAGTACCGACTCAGTCTCAGTGTCACTGGGTGAATAAAAAGTTTTGAAATATAGTAACACCATCATTGCCTTGGAAGTTCAGGAGGTGAAAATTAAGTGAAAGTAACAAATTAATAAAAAGTATTTTATTAAATACAATAATCATACCGAAATTGGAGAATGCAGTACGAACGTCTTCAAGGCGTGGATGGAACAATCATGACTTGTAAGGAAGATCGGCGGAGAAGATAAGAAAGAGATTGTAACCATTCGCTCAACAAATTACAATCTTGGTGTAGAAGTGAAGATATTGCCAAGGAGGTAAGGTATATCACCTCGTCAGTTATCTTCGACCGCAGCCTGACCGGGCGGGATTCCAACCTTTCCTTAACCACAGCAATCCACTCTGAGGCAAAACTATTAGTACGGATTCCGATGACTGTTATTTGTCAGATTCTATCATAACCGCTAATACCCTATCTTTGTACGTCCTATTTTTCAAATTTTTATCATTTCTTTTTTAATTTAAATTCATTTAAATTTTGTTTTAATGAATCAAAACATTAGTTCTATAAACTAAGACTAACTAATGGTCGGCAAACATGTAATGTTAAAGAGCCCACTACACCATTAAAAGGAATTCAATCACTTATTTAGGTATAGTGTATAGTCATTTTAATAAATGAATTTTTTTTAAATAATAATAAAATCTGAGCTGCTTTAACCCAGGAAGAGTCAGAGATTTAGTACTTTGTAAGGAAGTACTGTTTCTTGAACAACAGTTGTGCAAGGAGGTGGTTTATTCAAGATTTTTCCTCCAATTAAGAGTATCCACTTTACAAAGGCTGCATATATCCAAGAATGCCATTTCTATACTACGGGCTTAAGCAGACGAGGAAGGAGTGGCACCAGGTAGCAATATACATTCTTTAAGAAAAAAATATCTATTAAAGAAGATTCAACCTAAATTACTATTTTAAATTTAAATAGTTCAGAATCTTGTCACAGAAAAAATAAATAGAATAAAAAATATGAAATATCCTAGGGATAAATCCGACTATCTAAGAAAATAAAACATGAAACATGGGCACTAATGACTATTGGGTTTCATGCCCCAAAGCTCTAAGAAACAACAATAACCCTAGGGGCCTCACGAACTTATTTTGTCTTTTAATACAATCGAACCGACTTTAATATAAAAGTTGTAATACAATTTTTTTTTAAATACTTTTTATTTATTGATAGATATTACAATCTGCCACACAGTTTTTTTTTTTTTTTTTTTTTTTTGGCCAAGACTCCCATTGGAGTTTGTAACAGTTGTGGGCAATAGGTAATAATGATGAACGATCACATTCACACTAAGACAAAATAAAATAAGAATAAAAAAAAAAATGAATGAAAAACAAAATAAAAATCCCTCTTAAAATATATACAAACAGAAGAATAAACAAAATGAACATAATCAAACTATGTGTATGAAAAAATAAATAAATAAAATAACATAATAATAAAATAATATAATCTCTAGTCACATTTACACTCTTATATACAATATTTACATAATCGACCTCAGGATCCCTGAGCCCACTCTATCCTCCACGTGTGAAGGGTAGAGCAGAGCTCAAAAGATCCCAGCGCATCCCTCTCACCGCATCACTGGTAGTGGGCCAGTGGAGGCTGAGTAAATGCTCTAAAGCACCAAACACTCAATTTTAATACAATTAAAATTTTTAAATACTATACAATTCATTAAATAATCAAAACATCATTATCCATACATTTGTTTAAATAATTTTTTTTTTTTTTTTTTTTTCATAACCCCTATTTCTGAATTTCATTTGTGGTTTTTAGCATGAATAAATATTCTGGCACTGCACTGTTTCCTTCTTCTGTAGTGGCCTACATTTTTAGGAGTTTTTGACTTGTATTTTTGTTGTAGTGGGCGTTCGTTTAAATAATATATCCATCATGAATAATATATAAGTAGTGGGAATTATACTTAATGAGAACAATGAGCTTTCATTTTTTCTGAGCTTTTTTTTTGTTTTGTTTTTAAAGTTTCATAAAAAACGTGGAGTTTATTCCTCGGTTATTTGATACCTCAATTCATTTTTTAAAAACATCCAGTGCTGAAAATGTTCACTCACTCATATATCCCGAATTAATTTTTTCAAACTTTTGTTTACATCTGGTAACATCTTCCAGGAATTATAGATAATTTTGCCTGTCTTCAGTAAATTTTATATAGCAGTTAGCTTGTTATTTGGAATCTAAGTAAATTTTTATTTTATTTTATGTTCAGTTGCAATAGCAAGACATTTAATTTTATTTATATAATCCTTATTAGCCAAATGAAAGCGATTTTCTTTTAAAAGGTGTTACTTCAATTCCGAACAAATGAAATTCTGATTTGTTTACACTTTCTTTGGGATCAGTAGTAAATACGAGTGTTTCTATTGAAAGTATTGAAATGTTTGTAAAAATGATTAATTCATTTTAAGGTAAATTCGTTAGATGTCTTCCTTAGAGTATGAATTAATGGGAATTAGTGAAAAAAAGAGATATTTTAATGAATTAAGAGAGATTTTCCCATGTTCAATTTCCAAATCCTGAACAAATAAAATTTTCAACAAGTAGACCTAAGTCAGTAAACTTTTTTTGTATTTCATTATTTTTCTTTAAGGTTAAAGAAAAATCTTGCATAAGACGAAGTGTGACTAAAGTCCACGACAGTGTGAGGTTCCGAATCAATAAAAAAAAAAAACTCACTTATCATTGTTACCACCCCGCTGTCAGCCATCTCCACTTCTCCTCCAGGCATATTATTAAGCCACTGCATAGTTCCTCCTTGGCTACCTCCAATTTATTTCTTCCGATTTGCATAGTCGGCACTATAGCACTACAACTTTCCTCCTGAGTCAGCATCAAAGCGACCAGGTTTTCCGGTACTTATTTCTTTTTAGTGCTTCTTTTTCTGGAGCGCAACTGGAGCATAGAAGAACAAATGCTCCTCTATTTCATTCACGTATGGCATGATGATTCATCTTCTAAATTGTAGCAGTCCATATAGGCCATGAGTCTAACATGTTTCGTTATAGTTTGATAAGGTAATAGTCATCATCCCCATGTTTTCGAGGCACTCCCCGGTAAGGTTCTGGCAATGCTCGTCTTCAATGGTCTATGCAGTTGCGTTCTTCTGCGAGAAGGTCAATAAGAGGTATATCGAAGATAACTCAAAGATTACCATAGGACATTGTGGGAAAGCTTTTGCGACACACACGACACTTGACTGAAGCACGCTGAAATATTATTATTCTAGAAAGGCGTATCTTCCAAATAGGTAATGTATACAAATGAAGAAGCGGCCAAACTTAACTTAACTACAAAGGTTGCACTAGAGGATATGACGAAAGAGTATATTGCGACGGGGATCACAGAGTGGTCGATCCGGAACGTCGTGGGCCCAATTACCACCTGGGACAACTAATACTTATTTTCTGGCGATCCTAAGATATTAATCTTGGCACTTCCACTAGGGTGAGGAGTTATAAAAAAGTATTATTCAAATCCCATCAGAGAATGGCAAGAAGAACCGCATGACTCCAGTTACGAATTAGCGAAATGGATTAGTTGATTCCTGTAAGAGATTTGCAAAAAATTGCAAAACTCCCATAAGGGAGTGGCAAAAAAGGATTACTAAGGACTTTTAAAAAAAAGACAAATATGCTTGCTGATAGGAGCCAACAATAATGCTCCACGAACATCTCAATAATACTCCACTAACATACAAGACACCTTGTCCGACATTGCTTGAGTCCAGCTATATTGTCATGATCAAAGCCACTGCATGATCACTCGTTCTGCTTTGCTGTTGTCTATATGCAGACGTATATTAAGCCTTCGAGTGGCGTCTTTTAGCACTCTATAATATATAAGCCTCAATACCTCAATTTTATTGATGATATTTACTGCCTCTATATTATGATAAGCAAACTGGAGGCTTATAGGACAGCTACTATCAAAATAAAATAAAAGTAAAATACAGCCTACTTATATTGAATGCGAATCTTTAATGGAATCGTTCACGAACAATTGTTACAACGTCTGCAAAGTTCAGGGTAGTAGTTTCTTATGATATAGAGGGAGCCTGAAACGCCACATCGTACATTGAGTATAACATACACAACTGGTTTCTCAGTTGATTTTTTTAGAAGATCATTTCCAAATGTCTTGATAATAATGCTAAAACTATTTTCCTTAACGGATCAAAAGAGATCGGAGGGGACAAGCTTGAACATTGCAGACCAGCCATTACAGTTTGGATGGGACTTTCTCACGATGTCTTTTTCTTACTGTTAGATTTATGTTCATTTATTGGCTTCACAAAGATCCCATTTGCTATAGTTTCCAAACAACGTAATTCAGTCGATCTGTCTCTCGTTGGACTAATGTATATGTGGGCTTATGCCTAGACATATGTACAGTATTTTAGTATATCCTACTTGTCATAATTGAAGTATTACGTACTAACTTTTTTGAAAGAAAAGCAGTGTATCAGTTTATATGAGCACCAAGAACTAATTGATATTTGAAATGAACGAAATCTTATAAGGTTAAATACCGAAAACGAAGGGTACACGTCCGAGGCGTAGATGAGAGAATTGTGTTAAGGTTTTGGTAGTGGTCGATGAAAAGATGAAAGATAAGAAATGAGGATTTTCTTAAAAAAAAAAAAAAATTTTTAAATTTATTTATTGATATTTACAACTGTACACAGATACATCAAGTAAATTTGAGGAAATCATAACGGTATGGTACAAGCATGTAGAGAAACTACCCAATAGTAGCACTCTAAAAACATTTTTACTATATAAGGTCTCGAGGCCATCTTCTTTTCTGACGCCTCGGAGGATTGTCCGAATGAAAGAGGAAGCAAGATTAGAAACTAATGGGTTTGAGTGT
Organism: Halyomorpha halys; assembly: GCF_000696795.3. Classification (NCBI taxonomy): domain Eukaryota; kingdom Metazoa; phylum Arthropoda; class Insecta; order Hemiptera; family Pentatomidae; genus Halyomorpha; species Halyomorpha halys. The sequence continues at coordinate 693,172 of NW_027110155.1, forward strand.
TTAGGGAGTTTGTAATGAAAGGATTGATATCTGGTTCGGGCTAGATCGGTTACAAATGGAATGTGGATGATTTTATTTGTGACAAAGTAGGGAGCATTTAGGATTTTACGAAGGATTTTGGATTGTAAGGATTGAATAAGAGAGGAATTCGAAGGTTTAGTGGAGCCCCAGAGCTCAACACCGTATGTCCAGATAGGCCTAATTGTCATGTAAATCAGTCTTTTGTAATGAATTGGAAGTTTGGACCGTTTGTCTAGTAAGTGCTGTAATAGTCGAAATCGATGTACAGTTTCCTGTCTTTTCAGTCTTGTGTGAGGATTTCAGGTTGTCCAGATGTAGTCCAAGGTAACGGATCTGTTCTCCAGGTGTAAGGGCAACATTATTGAAGTATACTGTAGGACAGTCAGTAGGTTTACTACGTAGGGTAAAGGTAATTTGATGGGATTTGTTGGAATTTATTTTAATCCTCCAATTACGACACCATTCTTCGAGGGCTGTGATATGGGATGGAAGAGTTTGGGATGCAATTAAAGGGTTATTATTAACTGCGAGCACACATGTGTCATCGGCATACGTGGTGAGGATAGTGTTAGGGTTAGTTGGAATGTCTGCTGTATAGTTCTTAAAACTAAAATTACTATGCTTGTGATAAAAATTTCTTAATTATATTTTAAAGATGAATTCAGTTATAATTTACAGCAGGTGAGAATGATTTATTGACCGCCCTCGAACTTATTGATTAAATTACATTTGAAAATACCAGTCATTTTGTTTTTTGCGAAGTGTTCCTCTCACTATGAGCTTTCCTACACTTGGTGACCTTTCCAAGAGCTAGTACTTATAAAATCATCTGAGAAATGAAATAAATGTCATTAAGAAATGTCAGAAAGTGAAGCAATCGGGTTATAATTTACTGAAAGAAACGAATCGAAGCTTGAAAAAGTTCAATCTTGCCACGTTTTGAAAGGTAATTAGTGGTGCTCCATTTGCCGCCGTGTTATTACTTATGACGTTATATGTCTTGAAGTAATAGATGTTATTAAGTAATTATATACGTAGTAGTTATAGAATAATATGTACCCATATCTAAAAGTAATTTACTATTTGAGGATGGCTTAATTTAAGTCTCCAATAGTACCAAATTTATTTTAAAATTTTATCCTTTAAAGGTTAACAATATAGTTCTGGAAGGGTGTGTTCTGAATTTAAATTAAAAAAGTACTCTCGAAGTGAATTTCTTTACTCTTAAAGAAAATATATTACTCCACTGATGTTTGATGTTTTATGAAATAAAAAATAATTTTATTTTGGACATGTGTCCCCTAAGAATAAATACATGGTTCATTAAGATTTTTGTCTGGCAAGCATTTACAAGTTTTCAAACAATAAAATAAAATTAGATTGGGATATTGGCTTAACTACTGTTTATAATGTTAATCAATATATGCCTATTTATTTGATTATAATGATGCGGAGGTTTGGTTGTAAAATAAGTGGAGGAATAGGTGCTGTTTAAAGGAAAGAATGGATGAGGACTAGCGAATGGATATGGGAAGAGAATTCCATAGGGAGGTTGCACGTATCACGAAGGATTTGATATAGAAGGAGGTTCTATAGGAGGGCATATATATAAATCAATCGGTTGGGATCTGGTGTTTAATGAGTGGATGGATGAACGTATGTTGATTGTATGTTACTAAGTGTGGTACGCCAGCGGTTGTGAAAGGGCTGATAAAAAGGAGAAGTTTACCTTTCGATTGGTAGTTGCAAAGTTCAGTTGAAAAATAATCGTAAGTTTACTTGGATTTTTCCCCTCCTATTATTCTATTCCCGATTAAAAACATATTTCAAGCGTTTATTGCATGACCGCTTCTTCTCGAATTGTCGAGGTAATCTCATATATAAGATTAAGAAAGACTTCCCAACCACCCAAATCCACTTGTTTCTAACCTGGCTTCTACCTAATAATCCTCCTAGGCGTCTGAAAAGAAGATGGCCTCGGGATCTTCTCTTCCAAAAATGTTATTGGAGTTCTATCAATGGATAGATTCTCCACATGTTTGTATCATGTCACTATCTCACCTACAGTAAATTTACTTGTTGTATATTTGTTATACAGTTGTAAATAACAATAAATAATTGATTAAAAAAAAAGATTAAGAAACAACTTAATCGTATTACAAACATTAAAATGTGGTACAATTTTAATGCGTATAACTTTGCACCAGGAATGTGGGTTACTTTGCACCAATAAATCTGTCCTCATTTATGGTCCTACTCATAGGGTTAGACCATGCTAGTCCCCCATTTGATGTCTCTCTGAGTGGCGGATCGGGAAAGAGTCAACAGAGTTGGGTACCGGGAAATCCGCGGCTGATCAAAACTAACACGAAAATTCAGGGGCGTATGACCTACAGTAGGCGACAATCTGGGCCCTGTTTCATAATAAATTACAAACTAATACTATTAGGCTTGTCGATTTAACTTAATACAATCACACTGACTTGTACATCGTGGTAATGTGCCTGTCTACCAACCCGAAGGTTACGAGATCGAGTCTCCGGCCCTACCCGGGATTTTTTCAAGCTTATAAATATGCAATACTCACTCACAACCTCCCCCCGGCCATTTGTGAGGCCCGTAAGCCAATGGGTGGCACTCACAAAAATAGGCGTGGGAGTGACGAATCCACCCTATGAAAACCTCGTCATGAGACGCGTGATGTATTTCCTACGTACATCGCGCGAGGTCTTGGACCTCTATAGTCTATCGCGCCAATAATAATAACTACTAGCTTTCATTATGAAACAGGGCCGAGGGCCCTTGCTCATGCTTCTGCTTACTGTAAGATGGCCGTGGGTAAACCTGAAAATGGGGCAGAAGGTATTAATTGTGAAGGAGATATGAAATCATGCGATAGGTAAAATGAATGGAATAACTACCCCAATTAAAGCAGGACTGTTAGAAAATCTACCCTCCTTTAGGGAGGGTCTAGCCCTACAGATTCTGAGGAGGGCATACTTTCCCATATCAACCCATTTCAAGAGAGCTCGATGTTCATGTTTATCAAGATGAAATTCATAGAGCTCTTCATGAAATGGAAAAAGATGTATCTCAGATTAATTAACAAGAACATACATCAGCAAAGGTAAATGAATGACTGGATATATATGTTTTTAGGAATGCCACTGGATACAAGGCTCAACTGGAAATATAAAAAATAGAAATAAGGAAATACACTAGCTATTGGGTTAAGTAACTAAAAATTGTGGTCCTAAATCTTTGGATGTTTTAAATTATAGTTTATATATTTTTCAATAGTCTCTCAGTATTTTTGTAATTTTGAGCATTTAAAAATTTTTCCAAATCAATCAGAAAAATATAATTATAAATTCGTGCTTTAAAATGTTTTTTTGGTATTTTATTTCAAGTGAAGGTATATGTTAACTTAAAATTAAGCCTTTGACGTTTTATGCAATTTTAAAAAAATTTTAATTTTAATTTAAAAAAAAAAACAGATAACCTTATGCTTTCCAACGATGTTTCTATATTTGAAACTTCGATAATTTCCAGGTTTTTTTATGTTTTTTTTTTCAACTTGAGGAAATATTTCTGTTTTATTTCTTTTAGTTATTTATGAAGAAGTTCTGCTGCTTCCGCATTTTTGTTATTGTATTATTACACCCTAACTAATTATATCCCTTAACCTGCCCTTCATCAACACTCCATTTCCATGTTCTTGGCACTGAATCATATTACCGTAGTCGAATATTTGATTAATTTCACTATATTGTTTTTACAAGGATCTCTTATAATATATAAGCAAGCCTACTACTTTTTTTTACTTATATTATACTCCCAACTCTTTCTGAGATCCGGAAGTGGAGGAGGAGGGGGTTATCTGCAGGTAATCAACTTATTTTAACCAGTTGAAGAGGGGTTCATTTCGTGGGGCCTTCACGAATTAAAAGTCAGCCTCCCTATGCCGGATTCGAACCAAAATTGCTGCAATAGCGAGGTCGCTAAAGTAGATACCACAACTTCATGGCTACCAACAGCCTAACTGATGCATACTATTTTTTTTTTTTTTTAATGACCCCCTTCTGGGTTATTTTTGACACACAAAGAGGTTATCTACTGGTAACAAACTTATTCTAACATTTGTGGGAGAGTCATTTTTTTTTATTTCATGTGACCAACACGAAATTAAAGTTAACCCCCCAGGCCAGATTTGAACCGGCGCCGCTTCAATCACGATGGCTTCAATGTTTACACTCTTATTCCCTCGGCTACAAACGGCCCCCTATGCCTACTATCACCTTAAGGTTTAAGGTAGTTTCACTATAAAATTTATGCCTACAGTCATTACTGAAGATACTGAGATTATGATTCACTTACCACACATATTTCGGTCATGGTGGTATATGTGCTCCAGTAAGAATGGATTCTTCCCCTCACCACAATATCGAAAAACCAGATCAGGCAATATTGACGAGAAAAACTGGTTACTGTGGTAATGACAGACCCATCATCATGCAAATCAGTATTGGGTCGTTTGGTCAGTATTAAATAATGCACAAGTTGATCAATAACGAAGACCTCCATATTTGACACTCCTAAATTACTTCCGGATTCACGGATATTAGAGACTGGTCAATAAAATCGGTCGATTGCAAGGAGCTACAAATTAGATCGAACATAGGAGAGGAACAAAAATATGAACCGGTCAAGCAGCTGAGACTTTATCTCTGGAATCCGTCAATTTGGCTCTCAAAAAGGAAACCAATATAAAAAAAAAAAAAAAAAAAAGATTATAATATAAAAAAGAAAAATAAGGAAGCATGTCATTCCATTAGCAAAAATTATACTAAATTGCTGAATATAAAGTTGTTTGATATATTATATAAACATCACTACCCGTTTAGCCTTTCTCCCCGTCATATTTCTCCTCGTCATTAAGGTTTAGGAAGAGAATCATACCTTGAATTATAATAAAATTCCAGAAAAATTTAAATTTCTAAATAGATAAACATTAAAACTTTTTTTTTTTATTTAAAAACAAATTTGATCCTTTTTTCTCAACTTTATTTTTTACAAACCTTCCAATGTTTCGACCCTCAGGTCAATCTCAAGGATACCTACAAAACATTTTTTTTTTTTTACTTCTACATAACAATTTTATTATTTTCTTCACTTAAAACTTTAATATATATTTATTCTAATTTTAGTTTTAATATTATATACTTTCAATAATTGAAATTAAGGTTATTTTTTTTAAACCTAGAATAGACGATTTAAAATAAATAACATGAGCATAGAAAAGGACAGGAATATAAAAGAATGTCTTATTCTTGTTAAATTCCCTGTTTTGAAATTGGTGTTACTTCATACAAGAAGTTACGTAATTTTAATGGAATGGCCAGATAGACCAGCTGCATTTTTGATAAAAAATAGCTACAGATAATAATTTCTTTGAAATCTATAGAATGTCGGCAGGATATAATTAAGTGATAAAAATTAATCTATTAAACAAAATAATATACAGTTATTCCCTTGATATTGAATCAATCAAATTAAAAATAATATCCCAAAGGGCATTATGGATTATCTGAATAGGTGAAAAGAATTATTTTGGTAAGAAAATGATAATACTATAAAAGAATTTTTATTGAAACACAAAACATTCCTCAAGAACTTATGCAGAAAAATGCAAACGAAAAGGTAAGATAAACAAAAAGTTTAAACTATTAATTAATGGGCAACCCACGCTGCTGTCTTCATTAGAGCTGTTGTGGCTGGTCAAGGTGTACACTGGTTAGTTCGAAAAATGATGAAAAACTAAAAGAACTTATATGAGCAAGATTCAATTGACACTAAGTATTTTTAGTTTAGAGTATGTTTGATAATTTTGTTTTATTATTCACCTTTTTTTTTTCCTAAAAAAATATAAACAAACATTAACATATATATCACAATTATTACTGTCCTTTTATTGTCATAATGACATTTTAAGGTAAATATGCCGGGTCTACTGAAGGCGGTTTTACAATAATAGCAGTATAGTCGATATAGTTAGAACGAATCCAAAGCCCTTCCCTCAGCGAGGACGTCGACCAAGTTCAAGGTTCCTTGCCACCTCGCAGGTCTTAGTGGAAGGTGATTGCTCTGAACAAAGGGTTAACACAGGCCTTTAAGCCCATCAAAGAGTTTGATGTACCTTCGGCGTATGAACTGTGGCAAAGAAAGGAGCTGGAGCTCTTCGCGAAAATTCGCCATAACTATTCGCCAAAGGAGGAAATTCTGTAAACTTTGTAGCCCTCAAGAGATGTCAAGCATCGGTGCGCCACAGAGCAAAGCCGGACGCATTACAACTACTGTAGATAACATCTGTAACAACTGTAGATCTGCATCTTGAGACGTAAAGTGATCTGCGTTGAAGTGAGGAGGTGATACAGCCTATAATATTTCTGTCAAGCCAGCTTGAGCCTCTTCCTGACTTGAGTATAGAAGGTAAGATATCTGTGTATTGCAACGCCGAGGTATAGGATGGCGTTGGATATCTTTCTTCTTTCATTTTATACCACGAATTGCTGGGGCAGTATGCTCTCCCTCCCTTTCTGGCACGGTATGACTATGGGATTCTTCTTAAGTGCAGGTACAACGGTAGCAGAAGCAGTCTGGAAGAGGTCGATAGCCTGCTGAGCTTAGGTTCTGGATGAGCAGACCCGAATAAATTATCATGCAACAGTTTATATTTGTCTAATATTTTTTCGTTATTGTTTCCTATTCAACATAACAAAAAAATAAAATATCAATTTTCTCCTATACTGCACAGAACCGAACAATTGCCTATATGGACTTTTTAGGTCTACTTTAACCTCCTTAAGCAGTAATTCAGACTTATGGGGCACCCATATATACATATCGCTTCTTTGCTTTATTAGTGTCACGGCTGACAAAAAAAAAGTTTAGATTTTATTTTGAATTTGATCTAGTACCGTGCGTTCTATACTGATGTCCTCCAGCTAATAGGGCTATCACAATGTAATTCCGAACGATTTGCTATTATCAAAATAATGTATATATCACTGCTTTTAATGGCACTACAGGAACATAAAAATGTTAATGATAGATTAATGGTGATCTGCCTCTCATTATGAAACCAAAGCCAGCACACCATACTGCTGGTATTAATGTCAACAGACGAGGAGGCGATTTCAAAACCTAATCGTAGTGAGCGGCACTTAATAAATCTTCTCTCGAGTCAAATTAACCTACCTGATTATTAACAGCCCGATATTCATGAATCGACATCTCATTGATAATAAATCGAGTTAATTACTTTAATTAATTCATTATAAAACATGAATCATCTTAATAAAATAATTTGATATCTTTAACTGTCTTTAATAAGGAGTTTTGCAGGATATATTGGACCTTTGCTATTATAATTGTAGGTGTACTTCTATAAAATATACGAAAATTTTCAGTTTTGTGGCCGAAATGAAAGATGTAATAATAATAAAAGAGGTATTGTAGAACTTCATTCTAACCCGAGAAGATTTATCGAGATGTATATGAAATAAATTTTAACCCGCCAAGGACTATATAATAATATATGAGTGTAGATGAGATCAGAATACATTGAGACAGTTGTTTTCGATCCTTCATAGCTTTTTAAATAACAATTTTTTTTTTTTTAAGTTCATAATAGAATGTTATTAGTTATGGTTTGAAGATTATTTTGAAAACATTTTTTCTTCAGATGAGCAAAAATAAAATCAAGTGCAAAATAAATCCAATACTGTTTCATTAACAACAAAGGTTATCCAATTAGTCTCAATACTTTATTATTCATATCACATCTCTAACGTTTCGGACCAATCCAGCTATCAAAAAAAAAAATTAAAATAACAGCTTTAATTATTACTTGTTATTAAGTATTAAAAACATTATTGATTTTCATTTGCATCTCTAATTTGTCCTTGATAATAACCGGATTGGCCGAAACGTTGGCAACTGGACGACCAATAAAGAAGTGTTCAGACTTATCGGATAACCTTTGTTATTAATAATAAAACTTTCAGTCTTGAACAAAATAATAAAATAGATATAATGAAAAACTGTATTTAATAATAAGACAAAAATTAAATAACCTCAGCTCAAATTAATTATATTATCTTTAGGGTCCATTATTCAAGAATTAATATATCTCAAATCCTGAAAAAGGAAAGGGGGAGATGCTTGTCTTATAGAGGATGCGGTGATGGATCAATTATTTCTTCTTTGGCATGCTCAAGATACAATATATAGCAGTGATACGACACGACGATGCTCATAGAACGATAACATGAAATATGTTTCGGTTAGATGTTTAGTAAAGTTTTCATGTACATTTTTTCTGTTACACTGTAGCCGTGAGTCAACTTCTGTGGGTTCTTGGAGCACTCCTGGAGACCACCAAGCCTCTTAAATTGGGTAAAAATCTAGCAGTCGAGCATGATTCTGACCAAATCACCTCCTTGCACAACCGTTAGTCTAGTAACAATACTTCTTTACGAAGTACTGAACCACTGACCCTTGATACCGGTACAGATTTAATTTAATTTTAATTTTAGTTAATGTTGTTACGGCGGGCAGGGGTTCGAAAGGAACCTTTACTAGCCCAACCGTGAAAAGAAAAGAATAGTCGAATTTCGTTATTTTTGTATTTTTAAATAAGTATACATAATAAAAAGGAACACAAAATATATAAGAATATACAAACTAGAAAAAAAATAAATCTTAGAACTATTACAAAATTAAATGAATTGGACAAAAAAAGTCTTATATCACCGGTGATTGGTGGGGTCCCGGTTGTGGTTGTTCTGAGTGGATATTCTCTTGGAAGTAGATTGACAAAAGGGACGTACGTCCGCCCGCCTTGTCCTCTTGTAGGATGAGTCGAAGAAGTCCGCTCGCCGTGGCTAAGATGATTTAGCTGGCGAAGATGACCAGAATGCTGGCAACTACGAGTGCGTAGTGAGGAGAAAATGGAGAAGATACGTGTATGCAGTGAGACGTTAAGAAGTTGTCTGTCTATTTTTTAGTTAAAAAAACAATACAGAGAAGTTGTTTTGTTTTTGACGTTATAAAAATCATATGTTTCAATTATCGATTTGTGGACCATATGTTGGCCGCAACAAATGTACATTGCTTAGAGCTTCTATACATTAAAATCTAATTAGCTTATAAAACACAAAAAAGCTAATGATTTTGAGTGTATATGATATTTTGAATAATATAAGTGAATATCTTTTTGATAAAAAATTATCACATGCAGCAAAGAAAAAGTATTTATGTCACACAACTGAGGGATTTAAAACTACTAAGCCAGATATATTGGATTTTTCAAGCGTAAATATCTTTATGTTGACACAAATTTACCCTGTTTAAAATTTTTTTTAGGTTGCTCAAGGCATACATATCTCTCCTATGACTGACCATAGCATTCCTGTGGTCTTATCCCATTAGAAAATGTCTAGCCACAAATGCATTTGTGACTGCTGCATCATTGTTAAGGGAGACATCAATGTCATTGCAAAGTCTCCCGCAGGTTTTTACTTCCTACGTACGTAATGATGAACATCGGTTGATTGAAAAACACTTGATGATTTCGAGCTGCCATAGCAGGAGTTTAATGACAGCTTTCACTCATAACTATCGGGGATCGATGAACTTGGAAATCCCAAGAGTTGTTCCGAAGTCAACAGAAATAAAATTTTGCTACAAAGAAATAATTAAAAATTTGGTCTTTTATTGACAAGCGATCTACGGATGGAAAATAGAGTAATTAAACAGCTAAAGATGGCTCAGTTTAATGTTTTTTTAATTTATAATAAGGTGTAATTAAATTACCGTAGATTTATATGAAGAGAAGTTGGTTAGGGGCGCGATCAGCAAATAAACAAAAATTTATTTATTTATAGTTTGTAGATGGTTGTTATCACGTCGGTTGCACCATGTCACTGGATTCATAATATTAGACAATTAGTTCTTCCAATCTTCATAAAAGCAATTTCATTTAAATTCACCACACCATTACTCCCCCAAGCAATATTTAATATTATAATCCAAAGGGGACAACAACTTCGTATAGAGATTTGTTCAGGGTTAATTTTAGAAGTTTATAATACTAGAAAATCTGGTGCTGTGCGGGCATCACATTACTTTCACTTACGACCCTACTTTGAGATGAAATTACTCCTTGCTCGTTTCAACACAGCCATTTCTTTAAATTTCATCACCGTGTTAATCCTCCTCACTGTATTTTAATAAAACGTTAATTGGAAATCAAAAATAAAACTAATTACTGTCATAACCTTGACTCGATTTGAGCTGTAGCCCCTCTACAAGAAGTTTTCGGAAAATATTACGGTAGGGCCTATATTCTAAATTCTACATCAGCTCAAGAAACTTTTGATGGACTTATGACTCAGACGTATAGAGTTGGAAAAAAATTATTGAGACATACCCACTCATTTTTCAATTACAGAGCTATTAAATCATAATAAATGGGCTAAAAACCAGTGAACAACAAATTTTTGAATTGCTAAAGAAGCTTCCTTGACTTAGCATGGGACACGCAATGGATATGTAATACAAAAATTACAAGACTATTTTATCCCCTAAGAAAGAAAAGATTTTCTAAACAGTAAAATTTCACAAGATCCAATAATGCGAAAAACAATTTTTGAAATTCGTCTTCTGTTCCATCTTTGAATTACGCAAATATTCATTATAGGTATCAAACGTTCCACAGACAGCACCCAGGTGTGGCATAACACCATGTCATAGTGAGTCAGTACACATGAAACATAGTGAACCTTTTAACCTTTAAATCATCCAGAACAAGTAATAGCAATCAAGAGCAGCAAGCAAACTTAAATACATTATAGCTAACCAACTACAATTCTATACTTCATTATGACAAGAAGATATTTTTCGTTCATTAAAATGTTTTTATACAATTATGGTACTCCATACACGAAGAACACTATTTACAGAGACAACAGTAGCACTCAAGAGAGAGAGAGGGAAAAAAAAAAAAAAAAGAGAAGTTTATATGAACTATTGTCTGATGCCATACAGAAAATCAGTAGATTATTCAGGTTTTTAAAGTGTTTTGTCGAAAATAAAGCGATTACTAGACATTATATACATTAGATGTTTAATAAAACCATTCGAAAGAGGCTTACAATCAATTATATAACCCAAAGTTTTGTTCTTCATGAAATTATAAATTCAAAATTTTTCATTTTTTTTTATTCTTCGATCTACTTCCTGAACTAAAGATTGCTCACTTCTAGGAAAACTTCCTTATTTTTTAAGCTGCCAGTTCGTATTAATCAAGTACAGGTTTGTTAATAAATAAGTTGTGATTTGAATAACTATTAGGAACCTCCAGTTTTGAAAAACTATTAGGTAATGTGAAATGTCTCCAAAAAACTTCAATTTTCAACAAATGTAAATTGTATGAAGTATGCCTTCAGCTAAATGCCAGGCACACATTCATTTTGGTTGGCTGGTTGGGTTTTAGTGGGAGTATAATTGAAATATAAAATATGATTGATTTTTTTTTTTATAATATATTTATTGTTATTTACAACTGTATACATATATCAACATCAAGTAAATTGCTGTAAGTGATATTATGACATGATACAAACATGTGGGGAATCTACCCATTGATAGAACTCCAAGAACACTTCTAAAGAAGAAGATCTCGAGGCCATCTTCTTTTCAGACGGCTAGGAGGATTATTAGGTAGTGAAGGAGAAGCCAGGTTAGAAACGAGTTGGTTTGGGTGGTTGGGAAGTTTATTGTGGAAGGATTGGTTTCTGGTTCTGGCCAAATCGGCAACATAGGGGAATGATTGAATTAAAATAAAAACATGGGGCGCTACTAATACCTACATATGGCAGCCCCTCCAATTCAAGCTTTCGGTTAACTTAATTACCGGAATTTTTAAAAATTTTTTTTATTCAGAACAAGTATGCAAAACAAAATATAATATTTAATATATCTAACGTAAGTAAAAACTTTAATTTCTTCCTAATGAATGTTTATAAAATTATATACGATTATATTATTATTAATGTTTGGCAATAAAAAGAATAAAAATGAATTCTGATTCTGATAATTCTATCAATCAATGATTGTATCATCACCATAAATTTTAAGTATACTTGTATAATTATAAATTCTATTTTATCTTAAAAACCTTAAAAAAATCTTTAAATGAGCGCAATCTGACTACATTCATACTACTCTAAGACTGCCGACAGTGACGGAAAACATCTCACGGAGCCATTCTTTGATTCTTAGATAGAGGAATTATTCGAAAGACTCCAACACTGCAGTAACCAACTTATTCACACATTAACACCAACAGGACCATGCTCACGTAAACAGTCTTGGAGTTAACTGTGGACTAACTTATGGTTATCTAAAGGTAACCAACCTATTCTAGCATCATGTAGGAAAGTCTAGATTTAATTTTTTGGGACCACCGTAGGAATAAAAGTTCACCTCCCAGAACAAATTCGAACAGGAACCTAACTTAACTCCATTTGACTATGCTTTAATTTTTCTTGTTCATTTATCCTTTTTTTAAAAAAAAAAAAAATCTTCCTCGCCCGACCCAACAATCCTGTTAATAACATGAAAACAAGAAAAATGTAATGACTATGACAGAAAACCATGGGTGGTCCTCCTCATAGATGAAATTCACAAAAGTATGTATTACTTGAAAGCATAGAAAATGTACCCGCAAACAGTCACTCGATATCTGTATTCACCTTAACTGTCTTGAAAAAATCATGAACACATCCCAGTCAGCCTTACAGGAGACTTGACAAAACCTTCAAATGTATTATATATTATGAAATGAATACTTCAATCACATTCTTTGGCATATTTCATTCTAAATTAGTGCGTTATAGCTAAAAGCTACAAATTATCTACAAACACTTCAAATAATGCTAACAATTTCGATTTGAATGAATTATACAATTCATCTGCCCCAGCCCGTTACCCCAGACAACATGGGAAATTGAAAACAGGTTCCACCAATCCCCGGAAATGAAAGTGAGAAGGAAAACCAATTATTCAGGAAAAAGAAAAACTAAAAGCGTTAGCCCCGCGAAAGATCCCATTGAAGGATATTCCCTCACAATGAGAGATAAATCTCAAAGTGCTAAATATTCATTGATAATGTCTTAGAACCACCCCATTGTATTCTGTATGCTTTCTGACTGGCAACAACTGGTCAGAATTGGAGCCAAACTGAATTATTTATGGAATTTAAGTGCTGTAACAGCATAACCCATAGTACTTACAAATTATTGACCAGGGGCAACAAAACATAATGTAAAATATTACATTTGAAAATTTATTATGGTACAAGAGATCCAATTATTGGTATTTAATTGTACTCTCAGTCAGTAAAAATATACCTCGGTTATAGAATCACTACTTGATTTAGTTTTTTTAAATGATATTTAAATTTAGATGAAACATTAATTTGGTACTTTTCATACAAGAAAACTATGAAAGGATTTTTAAAAAGTCCTGAGAACTAACATATAAACGAACGTACATTACAGAAAATGTCCAACACAATGTTTGTAGAAAATATTTATAACATATTTCTGGGGAACTTAAAAAAATAATGAGAAGAAGAGCTACGCCACTAGGTCTCATTATCACATATTTTTCTTTTGTAAAACATATAGAAAGTGTTTTAATTATTTCATTGATGCATAAAAGTAAAAAAAAAAAAAAAATCAGAGGAAGAAAAACGTTGATACTCCAAAAGGCACTTGTCTAACACCAACTCAGAACATACATGATTTTCAATACTCTAACTTAATTTGTGGAGACTGTAGAGGTACGAAAAACCTTAAAACCGCGATAAAATGGAATTGAGTTATGGAGCTTCGCTAAACCTTCATATTTCTTTCTTAGATACGAAATCCTTACAATCCAAAATCCTTCATTTTGTCACAAATGAAATTATCATTAATGACGTTATTGTTCCATTTGTAACCGATCTAGCCCGAACCACATATCATTATAAACACGTAAACCACCAAAACCCAATAGTTTCCAACTTTGCCTCCTTTTCCATTCCTGACATTCTTCCGAAACGCCTGAGAAGAAGATGGATTCGAGACCTTCTAATGTAAAAATGTTATTGAAGAGCTACCAGTAGATATTATAGTACAAGAGGCGAAGATGAGAAAAAAGGCAGTTATCTCACCCCTTTTTTGATTACTTTAATAAAAACTATGTATAATTACTAGTCAAAATTCATGAGCCTGCCAAGTATAGATAGGGGGAATAAAAAATGGCGGCTGTTTCAAAGCGATAAAAAAACAACTAATTTTTCATTCGACCTCTATATCTCCAAAAGTAGGAACAACACTAGAAAACCTAAGAGAACATAATTTAAAGAAGAGCAAATTTTCTAAAATATGAGCTCTAATAGAGTTATTTACGTTAAATGCTTTTTAAACAGCAACATTTCATAAAAATGTTGTATGGGACGTACAGAAAGATCAGTAGTTAGTGAATTTATTTTTAAAAATCTATATCTCAAAAACCATTTGACGTACAGATGTCTATTAGCACTAAAATTAAGGCTAGTTTAATGACCTATAAAGTATTTTATGATGTTTATCTTCGTAGGAGTAATAGTTTACATGAAATTTGCTAAAATAAATTGATTTATAGCTGTTCGGACAATTTCATTTGCCAGATTTATATTCATATGTGAATATCGTAAAAACTACTACCCCTACGAAGATAGGTCTCATAAACTACTTTATAGTAAGTTAAATTTTCTTTATTTTGAGTGTTGGCAGACATATGTGCGTCTTATGGATCTAGAGATATATTTTTCAAAAATCCATCATTTTATACGAACAACTATAAATTAACATTTTGTGAGTTTATTTTGTCAAATATCATAAAAACTACTTCTCCTACAAAGATAAACTTTATTAACTATTTTTTAGTGAATTTAACTAGCTTTAATTTGAGCGCTGGCAGACATCGGTACGTCCAACGGTTTCTGAAATGAAGTTTTTCATAAATCAAACTTATTGTCCGAACAACTATAAATCAATTTATTTTAGCAAATATCATGAAAACTACTATTCTTACGAAGGTAAAGGTCATGTATTTATTTATAGTCCATTAAACTAGCTTTAATTTGAGTGCTAATAGACATCTGTAAGTTTCATAGTTCCTGAGATATAGATTTCTGAAATTAAATTAGCTAACTACTAATCTTTCAGAAGACTTTTAAGAAATTTGGCTTTTTAAAAAGCTATATCTCGAGAACTATTGAACGTAAATAGCTGTTTTAGAGCTAATATTTCAGCAAATTTACTCTCCTTTAAATAATGTTCTCTTAGGTTTTCAAGTGTTGTTGGTAGTTTTTAAGATAAGAGCTCTTAATAAAAAATTAAGGTTTTGAATCAGCCGCCATTTTTTATTCCCCCTACCTATACTTGGCAGACACATCAATTTTGACTATTAATTATACATAGTTTTCATTAAAGTAATAAAACATTGAGGTAAGATAACTGCCTTTTTTTCTTCCCGGCTCTTGTACTATAGTGTCAAATTTACTAGACGAATTTTTATGTAAATACAGTTGTAAATGCCAATAAATAAAAAGTAAATTTCCTAAAAAGCCATTCTACAAGCTTAATTTTTGCTCAATTGATCTAAAGATCGAGAAGCCGCTGAAAGTGTTCGAATGTAGATAAGGGAACTCAAGGCGTTCTCATGATTCTCAACTATACTTCAAGTTAGAATGACGTTTAGTCAGATTCAACCTATAGCAAAACTTAGCTCGTTTCCTACATTTATAGTCTTCTAAATCCGTGTTTCCTCCATCTTGAAAAGAGACTTACTTGGAATCCACACACAAGACAACAATTACTTGACAAACGCTCTAAACTTCCCATTCACTACAAAAAAAGTGTACACTACGATAATCAGACCAATTTGGACATTTGGAATTGAGCTCTGTGGCTCCACCAAACCATCAAATTCTTCCCGCATCCTATCGTTACAATCCAAAATCCTACGTAAAATCCTTATTACGCTACAAATAAACTCATTCACAAAGACCTTAACATCCCATTCGTTGCAGATTTGACCCAAAACAGATATGCGTCTTTTCATTCCAAACTCCTTAACCATCCTAACCCATTAATTCTTAATCTTTCATCCTTAACAATCCCTGATAATCCTCCGAGGCGTCTGAAAAGAAGATGGCCACGGGACCTTCTAATTTAAATTAATGTTTGAAGTACCACCAATGGGTGGTTCCTTCCCAAGATTTTCAAGTGTATATGAAAGATACAACATATTTACTTATTGTATTATTTTGTACAGATGTAAATTACATTAAATAAATAATAAAAAAAAAAATGTTTTAGAAAGGACAAACCTAAAAACAACGAAGTACCCTAGCCTCGTGATCCCTGATATGGATTCTCTTGCATAATTTAATGACCAAATATAAGCAGTTGAATATTAAGTCGGTATAGAAATAATTCATAAAAATAATAATACAAAATTGGGTTTAAGTTTCATTCATGATAAAATAATAATAATCGGTATTTCTCATACATATAATTCACAAAAATATATATTACTTCAAACATTTGAGAAGGTAGGAACAAAGCCATTCAATATTTGGATTTTAGCTCTGTTGAAAAAATCATAAACATATCTGAGTCAGCCTTTGATATGTTGAGGAAACCTTCAAATTTATTGCATATATTATTAAATGATAACTTTAATTATATTATCTAGTATATTTCATTTAAAACTACAGTGTTGTAGCTAAAAGCAATCTCCTTTAAATGACAAAACAGAAACAACTGAATTAATACAGTCCGTAATGAAATAATGCAGTCATTCATGAAAATAATAATATTAAATTCTTCCACAATAAAATAATATTGGAATTAGACAATCACCACAAAAAAATATTTATTTTAAAACCGCCCGCAAAGTTCATTGACAGGAAAAAAATAATTAACAGAAATGATCCTGACATGATCTGGTTCTGACACCTTATCTAGAGAATGATTTGCAAGCGTAGGTAGAAATAACAATGAGTTTCTTCTTCTTTTTTTTATATATATTTTAGGTGGGTGGTTCATTAACAATACAATTCATCATCCAAATGAATCACATAAAGAAAAAATAGTTTTAAAATAATTCTCTTTTATTGGTTCTCATTGATTGTAGAATAAAAGAAAATAATAGTCATGGCCATTTTTGCCAGTGATGTATCAACAGCTCAAGGATATCTCAATTGACTCTTTTGTTCCAGGTGAACGTCCTCCAAGTTGATTTGAAATATCTATCATTTTATCAATACCATCTTATCATGTTCTTAAAATATCCGGGAAAAAAAATAAATAAGTACTTACAAAAGAATTTTTTTTAAAATCATTTATTTATAAATATTTACAATTGTATTAAAGAATATTTACATCCAATAAATGTGATTCAATCTATATTACAATGAAATGATACAGTCTTGTGGAGAATCTACCCATTGATAACATTTCTAAACTAGAAGATCTCGAGGCAATCTTTTTTAAACGCCTAGGAGGATTATAAGGTAATGAAGAGGAAGCAAGGTCAGTTTTTCAATTTCAGGCGCTTTTTAAATATTGCTCAATTTAACTATCTTAAAGTCTGCTCTTTCCGTTTTAAGCTAATATTTCAAAAGTGATATAGGACTGTCGCTCCCCGGGGGTCTTAGAGAGGCGGGTTCGGCGGAGAAGGATTGCCTTTTTTTTGTATTATGATATCTTCTTGTGAGATTGTGACGTGTCTATATTTTTATTATATACGATTATTTAAATAATTATGCTTATCATATTAACGTAATTGGTGCCCTTATGCATACTTAGGTATATATTAATATTGTTATTGTTATTTATAATAAAGGAGGTAAGAAAAAAAAAACAGACATTTAAAGCGAGTCGGTTGGTCGATGTACGACACGTCACATGTCACAAGAAGAGATCATAACACAAAAAAAGGCAATCAAAAAATAAAAAAAATAAAAAAAAGTCAGAAACAAGTGGTTTTGAGAATTAAGGAATTTATTATGGAAGGGTTGATTTGTGGTTTTAGCCAAATTAGCAACGTATGTAACATTGAGGTCCTGATGGATGAGTAAGGAGCATTAAGGGTTCTACATAGGATTTTAGATTGTGAGGACTGAATTCCAGAGGAATTCGATGGTTTAGTGGAGTCCCAATGCTCAACTCCGGTTATGCTAATAAGTCTTTTGTAATTAATTGGAAATTTAAACTATTTGTCGAGTATGTGTTGTAATATTCAGAATAGTTTCCTGGGTTTTTATCTGTCTTTTTTAAGGGTTCCAAGTAAGTTATTTGTTCAGATATAGTCCTAGGTGGCAGATGTTTTCAACAGGAATAAGTGGATTATTAAGCGTACTATAATGCAGAAAGTCCCAGAAAAAAAGGATACTTTTAAACACAAGTTCAAGAAATAAAACAACGATAAGTAAGTATTACAAAGATTTCTATATTTTCTCAAACGCCAAAAAATGACATTCAGGCATCACCATGAAAGAAAAAAATGCTAACCACAAATAACTTGTACCGTATAATATGATAAGCATAATTATTTCAATTATAATAATCATATATATTAAAAATATAGCAATAAATTACTCTAAATCATAACAAAATAGTATCAACATTAACGTTGCAAACCAAGCAAAAAAAAAAAAAAAAATACATTTATTTCACAGGAAAAATACAATTAATGGTTCTCTCTTTTAGGAAAATTAAATTTAAAATATTTTTTTGATTGAACAGATTTAGGTATTGAACCTAAATATTTATTCTGAGAATACATTATATTAATTTCAATGATTGGTAAGAACGAGAAAATAGTGATATTAAATTCACAAGATACTGAGATCGAACCCGGCTTGATTTAGGAATCCTTAAAAGTTTAAGACTAAAAAAAATAATAATATTAGTATAATAGACGATTAGAAAACAAATTAGCTTTTCATAATTGTGACTAACTTATAACAAAAAAATGTTTTTCTATAATTTAGAGCATTTATTTTCATCCATGATTCGTTAAAACAAAGTATTTATTAAGAAAACTACACTTATAGATTTATATCTATACTACTTCATTCAATCCTCTAACACAAAATAGTAAATATAAAAATAATATTCACGCTACATTCCACACGAAAGGGAATGATTTTTCGGACAATGTCATGGTACCAATAAATACTTCCTCATTTCTTGACGGAACATTGTCATTTTCACGGTTTACTTTCATGGTTATATTGTTATTGGTTACACATTAATTTAAAATTAAGCTTTTTATTTTTTACAAAAGATGTATTGAAGAAAATGAATATCGAATTACAATTTATTAGGATAACTACTTCTACATTTTTATCATAAAAACACCTCTTGTGTATGTGTCATCATTTTTACATTTTTTTGAAGAGCTATAAAAAAATATAATAAATGTTTATCCACATAAATGGCAGAGGTGGATGGTGACATTGCTTGACTCATTTCTTGGATATAAAAGTTGTTTTTTTAATTTATTTAATGTAATTTACAACTGTACAAAATAATACAATAAGTAAATATGTTGTATGTTTCATATACACTTCAAAATCTTGGGAAGGAACCACCCATCGGTGGTACTTCAAACATTAATTTAAATTAGAAGGTCCCATGGCCATCTTTTCAAACGCTCGGAGGATTATCAGGGATTGTTAAGGATGAAAGATTAAGAATTAATGGGTTAGGATGGTTGAGGAGTTTGGAATGAAAAGACACATATCTGTTTTGGGCCAATTCTGCAACGAATGGGATGTGTAAGGTCTTTGTGAATGAGTTTATTTGTAACGTAATAAGGAGCATCAAGGATTTTACGTAGGATTTTGGATGCGGGAGGAATTTCATGGTTTGGTGGAGCCCCAGAGCTCAATTCCATGTGTCCAAATTGGTCTGATTATCGTAGTGTATACTAATTTTTTGTAGTGAATGGGAAGTTTAGAGCGCTTGTCAAGTAAGTGTTGTAGCAATCGGAATCTACGAGCAGTTTCTTGTCGTTTCAGTCTTGTGTGTGGATTCCAAGTAAGTCTCTTGTCAAGATGGAGTTCTAAGTATCGAATCTGTTCAACAGGTGTTAGTGGAGTATTTAGAAAGGATACTGGAAGACAGGAGGGTAGAGTTTTACGACGGAGAGTAAAGATTTGTCAGGATTTATTTTGATTCTCCAATTTTGTCACCATTCTTCAATAGATGTCGTGTGTGTCTGTAGTGTTTCTGATGAATTAGTTGGGTCGTTGTTTACAAACAGTATACATGTGTCATAAGCGTATGTTGTTAGGACTGTGTTAGGGTGGGTTGGGATGTCAGCTGTATAAACCGCATAAAGAATGGGACCTAAGATACTACCTTGATGAACACCGGCGGACTGAGAAAAGAGAGTAGGCTAGGTTATGATTTACTTTAAAGGTTCTATCAGTAAGGTAGGAGCGGAACTATAAGGAAGTATGTAGGGGGTAGGAATTGACGAAGTTTATAGAGCAGACCTGGATGCCAGACTCGAACAAAAGCTTGTTCAACATGGAGGAAGACTCCCGTGCAGTACATACCGCGCTCCAAGGATATAAAAGTAATTAGGATAGTGGAACGATAGGACATTTAAAAAATATTGGAGAAGAAATAGTACAAGAGCCCAAAAAGGAGAAAAAGTATGTTATTCTAATTACTTATCAGTTCAATGAAAAATACATATAATTTAGTAGTAGTAAAAATTGATAAGTTTGTTATACTTGAGAAGGGATATAAAAAATGGCGGTTGTTTCAAAATGTAAAGAAAAAAAATAATTTTTCATACGGAATCCTGTATCGTTAAAACTACCTATAACACCAGAAAACCTGATAAAACATCATTAAAAATAGAGTACATTTACTAAAATATGAGCTCTAATAGAGCTGTTTACGATCATTAGTTCCCGAAATAAAATTTTTTTAAAAGCAACTAAAAAAAATTAATGAAAAAATCAGCAATTGGTGAATTTATAAGTAATAAATAATTTCATGAACTATGTGAATTTGGTGTACCTGAACTACTTTTCAAGATCATTTACTGTTCATATTGCATGGTAAAGGCATTCACCAGTACTTCTATATTGACCAGTAAAATTTTAACGACCAATCATCAAATTTTCAATGTATCATGATAGTACTTACATATATACTCCAATCAGACACGTTTTAGGGCTTGGCTCATCATCTATCTGATTTGCCATTCGTCACGGAAACGTCATTAATATCTCTGTAAAAGACTAACTAAACTAAAAGCCTTTTATAAAATGACTGACCAAAGTTGTCTAATGCACGTAGTAGGCTTATTCAATGATGTGTACGAAAATACTTTTCAAGGCATCCAAAAAAAAAAATTGCAAGGTCAATCGTTATGTCGAGGAGGCAGTGGCCTGTTCCATAATACTTATTAAGGTGAGAAACTAATCCGCCATTTTCCCTATCTTCGTGGATATGTTACGAAAGACATAATACAGTAAAATAGTCCATAAACAATTTATCACGCCTCTACGTGGCACACACTTCGGCTGAGAATGACCAAACGGTAACTCCAACGGTGGGACGTTTTTTCAACAGGAAATTGTTATGAGTGGATTCGTTTTGGAGCACAAAAAATTTGTGAAAATTAAAAAAAAATAAAATAAAAATGGTAGTTATATACGGTACATTTTATCTATCTGCTGAGATGGCGTTTCAGAGAAATGATTTGCATGTGGGTGCAATATATACAATAACAATTTCGTTTAGAATCATACCTCAGTTAAAGATTTAATTGGATTTTAATATGTAGTTCCCCGAATATTATGCAATTAGGAAAAAAAATGGCATAATAAGTTACGAACTGGAAAATTGGAGTATACATGTATATATGTGTATATATAAGTTAAGCTCCGTCGCAAACAAAACTTTAAAAAATAGGGAAAAAGGACCGTGAAATGACTCACACAAGATCAGCTTAAAGACTACTTTATTCCTCGTTCTAATCCTCTATATATACATTATTGTAGTGTTTACATAGGTCCCTTGGTATTAGTGGAGATAATAGGTATCCTTGTACCATCTTAACTTATATATAAGTTACGGTCTGAGTCAGCTGTTACTCCGATATCAGCTGCCTGAGGGGATCAGCTGATCTAATGTATATAAAGAGATATACCGAACCCAATAAAGCCAGTATGTTACAGCAGTTCAAGCGTGTTAGATCTTATTCCTTCTTCTCTTTTTTGACATT
>NW_027110155.1:716465-727080 GCF_000696795.3 Halyomorpha halys
TTTAAAATCATTAATATTTAATTTTTCTTATATAACATTATCCACAACAAATACACTACCATATAACAAACCATCTATAACCTCCCACTCACACAGGTCAGCCTTGTTTTAAAATTAATTTATTTTATTTTAAATATCATTTTTGTCTCAATTTGGTATTTATTCTAATTCTCAAAATTCTATATTACATTTAATTGTAAATAGTAACAAATTTCTCCATTTATTTTTATAAATTTATTTTGCTTAAAATCTCTGCATAATGTTGGTTTAAATTCTTAGTATCTGTTTTAAAATTAACTGTGTAATTGATGTTCTCTGATATATAAATTGACTCAAGTAATTTTCTTTTGTACAAATTGTTTTCTTTATGTAAAAATATGGTGTTATTAAAATCAAAATTAGGTTGATTTTTGGCTGTATGCTGTACTAGTGCTGTTTTATTAGGATCATTTTCTTTGTTTCTTGTATCATTTTTCTGTTGATATATTCTATCCCCCAACATTTGCTTAGTTTCACCTATATAAATTGCTGGACAATTTAAACAAGGAATTTTATGTATTAATCCCGATTGACTTTTTATTTCAATTTTGTCCTTTAAATTGCTATAATACTTTTTAATTTTATTGTTAGGTCTATAACATAACGAGTATTCTTCCACATCATAATCTATAAATGACCTCTGGATATCTTCCGATATACCTTTTATATAATATAATCGTTATATATAATATAATTTTTGTGGATAATCTTATATAAGAAAAATTAAATATTAATGATTTTAAATTTTAAAAAAATAGGTAACTGAACTTAAGCTTTATTTATTAATAATAAATATGTCTCTCTAATAATTGACTTTTTGAATAGGCTATTAGCTTATAATAAAGGAAATGACCAGGGCAGAATAGCCTGCAAAAGTAACTTTAAATTAATGTGAGGAAGAAATTATAATTGAAGGTATGTTATATTATTGGTGAATTATGTTGTTGTTATAAGTGTTAAAAATGAAGATATAATATAAGCTGTTAAATATTTAGATGTCCTTAAGGATGGCTAAAATGGCCGAAACGTTGGACTTGTGAAAAATAAAAGTGTTGAGACAAAAAATGATACAAATTTTTGATTTATTTAATAAATAATTACCTTGTCTCAAGATATTGAAATAATATAATTAAAGAAAAAAAAACATTTTAAAGAAAAATAGTAATAATTAAATGCAATGGGTGCTAAAAATGAAATAGTAAAATTAAATAATATTAAATTGGAGGAATTGGAAGATAGCCTGGGTGGCGGTCAATAAAGGTGTCAAAATAGTAAAAGAGAAATATTTATCTGAGTTGGTAGTAGTAGTAGTAGAGCTTCATTCTTATCAGCCATGACGAAGCCCTGCAAAGTGGGGCGAAACGTTGGTTAACAATAAATAGTTTTGATGCCTCTTTTTACTATTTTGATGCCTTTATTAACCGCCACCCGGACTAGCTTCCTACAATCTATTTCATACGGTCAACTATATTCTTCCAATATAAAATAATATTAAAGTTAGTACATCAAGGCAAGCCTAATAATCACTATACAGATTTAATTAAACTTTTTCTAAGCATCGTGACTCAAGGATCATATTATATTTTCTCTAAACCTTATTTTTATTTTAAAAAAAGAATTGTCGATGACCTTTTCACACACACATGGCTGCTAACGAGAGCGTTCTTTTCTGCTAACGGGCTTCCACTTTCTCCATGATCGTTCCTAATCGCCTTTTATTGCTGATGTCTTGCACTTCCTCGGCTCGTAGAAGACTACTTTAGGCACTTTACTCTTTGAAAACATGCGTGCCCAATTCACACGTACAATGGGAACAAATGATATCCGTTTGGAAATCATCACATAAAGTAGGTATGTGGATTCCCGATAAATATAGGCACAGTATAATATCGAATAGCAATCATACATTTCTGAATCGTTTTCAGAAATACATTTGAAAACCAGTTCTTTTTAAGGTTCAGAGCCTCAGTACTAGATGAATTGCAATGGAGTCCACTATAATTGCCACCTCTATTTCATAATTCTCAGTTCAATGAAAGAAAAATCATACTTACGCTCCCAGGGGTAACCTTTTTATGAAAATCTTTGTATTTTCATGATCATCAGAACTAGAACAGCGAACTAATTCGTTCTAATGACACTAATATTAAAGTTAATTCCGAAATTAAGGTTAGAAAATTTCAATTTTTAATTTATTTTTTCGGGACTAAAAAAATTCACTCCCTTTAAATAACTCCAAAAACCTTCAAGTCGTAACACGCCAGTGTTATTTTTTGACGATGATTATGAAATATTTTGATACTGTATTTCATTATTTTAAGGGAGTATTCAAAATACACCTAAAACGAGCTTTAAACCCTTTTTTTCTACAGAAATAAAATGTTAAGGCAAGAAGAAAGAATATGAAAATATATAGATTTATTTAAATATCAAATCAAAATCAAATTTAAAGATTTAGCCTTTTGCCTTACAATTTATTAGTAATCCAATATTTAAACCAGCTGACGTCTAGAATAAAAAGTAGTAGAATTAATTAGACCATGGTATATTTTAAAATTACAGTTTGATGTATTCAGACACACTTGAAGCTTTAAAGAATAATACCCTGATATTTGTATTGAAATCCAAGCATAAGAGAAATTGGACTATTTTCTCAATTCTACGATGTATTGGGTATATATAAATAAATACATATTAAAAAAAATATATGGCAATTAACTCACTGATTCGAAAGTAATAAAATTAAAGTGATGAAACAATGGAAAATAAAATGCATATATAGGAAACTAAATAAGCAAGTAAAAATAACATAATTAAGGAAATAGAATAATTATTTTAATCACTTTAATTTTACTAATTTCATTCTGTACAATTATTTACTATAGGTCATTTTGTTTATATTTTATGTATTCATTGGTTGTTATTTTGTTCTATGTTTTTAGCCCTGATGAGGGCTAGAAATTATGGCCGAAACGTTGGCACTAGGTTATTTTAAAAGCTATTTTAACATATTTATATTATATTTTGATCGCAACCCCCCAACCATGTTCTTCTCATATCATAAATATTTTATACGCCGCACGCTCATTATGACGCAGCTCGATTTACTGCTGCAATGACGGTAAGTAAATGTTTGTGAATCATGGTAAGGAAGCACTAAGCTGAGGAGCATGTGGAGGAGGATAAGGTGGGTATAAAAAAGTACTACCTCACCGAAATCTGTATTGAAATTACGCTAATGATAAGTAGGTAACAATTAGTGATTCACATGAAAGAACCATTTGTACCAGTGGGAGTTGAGTCGTAGGTCTTAACAACTCCGTGACTACAGCGGCACCGGTTCGACTTTTATTTCTGTGCAGATCTCACGAAATGAAAACTTGACCATCTACTATGACTAGAATAGGGTGTTGCCCTATAGATAACCTCCTCCCCTCCCCATAGGTCATAAATGACCAGGTAGGAGGTAATTAAAAACAAATATGCCTTAGGATAATCATTTCGTATGTCGATTTCATCATATTCATCTTTTTTTTTTTATACAGTTGATTTAATTATCACATAAGAAATAAATTATATAAAAAATAAATAAATAATAGAAAAGGAGTGTGCAATGACAACTTCCTTGATATTACAAATATTTACCAATAATTTATGGAAACATTGAGTGGAATGTTTACTAAAACTACTCAATTGGGCATTTAGCCAAAATTGATCTCAAAGGAAACGAAAGTGAATTAATATTTTATCCGTTCTAAATGAAAATAGCACAGCACCTTTTGAAATTAAATTGTTAGACTTGGCTAATAAAATTTATAAAATTCTAAACTTAAAATGATTGGGTCAAAATCAAAACAAAAACAGATGAAATCATCTTTAATGTCTGAAAGTTCTTACCGGATTTAAACGAGTTGATAAAGTACACATTTGGTGTTCCTAGTATCTTGGAATAATATCTGAATCTCGCTATATGTGTATGAATAAATTTTTTACCAACATTAAAAATGAATTTAAAAAACGAATTAACGGAAAACAACTGTATTAGAAAAAAACCTTCTAAGGAATTGCAAGCACATTTTCCTATTAAATGAAATGATAACTGCTCATATGTGAATTATGTATGAACATATTATTTATACAAGTGTATGATATATGATCAATAAATTACAGTAAAATTTATATTTATTAAAATGTTATCGTGACGATTTTAATTTTTTTAAGTTAGAATTGGTTCTTCAATCTGGGTGATTATAGTCCGAACTGCTAATCAATATTTTAATTCCTCTAGTTTACTTATTTTAGAGCAGTGGTTCTATAATTGTAGTATTTTATAATTTCCTGCAAGGAGGTCCCTATAAAAATTTTCGATAGCTCGCGGACCCCTTCATTTGAAAAAAAATAAAGTTGAGTAAATAAAACATTTTTTATGCATTCATAAGATATTATATGTCATGTAATCGTTAAATTTAAATAGAAATTTTAATGGGATGGTAGCATGTGCTTTGCCTGAAGTACTACTTCTATGTTTGGCTAGTGCAACTCTCAAGTCATAAGTCACGTGTAATCTATTTCGAGATTTTGTCTTGATAGTAAGTACTGTAGAAAAAACCCACTCGCACTTATAGGTGGTAACTTATGGAATCAGGATTTATAGAGCTATCTTTGCAGCATATGAGGATAAGAATGTGCCACTCATAAACTGCGAAACCATTTTACTGTACATATTCACCACAACTGAATGTTGAATTAAAAAATGCAAATTATTATTATAATTTTAAAAAATTGTGAATGTCTGCATAGATAGTGTAGATGATATATACAGTGAATGTGGTAAAAGATGCCACATATCTCGGTGGTATATGAAAGTGGAACCAACAAGAGAGCTTCACCACAAGAATCCCTATCTAAAGAAAATTATATTTTTTTCTAAGAGGAAGTATTTATGTAACAGCAATGTCAAGGCTGCACTAATTTGAATTCTTCCGAGGAAAACCACGCGAATTGAATTAATTGTTCATTCATGGATTTGTTATGCAATCTAGGAACGTACCTATTAATATAAGAGTAAAATAGGCCAAGGAAACGCTTATAGTCCTGGAAAATAGCTCGTTAACTTATAAGCAATTATGAAATAGTTTTTCTATTGTTGGATTCTAATGTAAAACTGTTAGTAAATGATAAGAGTAAAAAGTTTACCACTACTTAGGGATACGTACGCCTAATATGGTATTATTTTTAAAATTACCACCATATATATTTGGGTTAATAACAAATAAAAAAGAAAATTTATTTTGAATGCACATTTCAGAATTAATTACAAAAATATATAAATATCTTTTCTTAAATTTGTACAGGATTCACGATCGGTGTGTACATGGTAGTGACCCGAAAATAGATGAGTTAGAGGGAATAAAAAATGGCACTTGTTTTAAAGTGACAAAAAAACAAACAATAAGAATAGAACATCGTTTGAAGTAGAGTAAATTATCTAAAATATGAGCCCTGACAAAGATATTTACATTTTAGACCCAGAAATACCGATTTTTTTAAATCAAGAGAATTTATTTTGGAAAATTTAGATTTTAGGATCTATTACACGTACAGATGTCGATCAGCACTCACAACTAAAGTTTGCATAATATGTTATGTAAAGTTGATTATAATGGTTATCTTCGTAGAAGTATCTGTTTTTACAATATTTGCCAAAATAAATTGACAAAATGTTGATTTTTAGTTCAGAAAAACTTTTTCGATTTATGAAAAAATATATATTAGGAACTATTAGACGTACGAGATGTTTATTAGCGCTTAAATTAAATCTACTTCAATGTACTATAAAGTAAATCATAACATTTATCTTCGTAGGAGTATCCGTTTTTATGATACTTGCTAAAACAAATTGATATCTAGTTGTTTCATAAACACTACTACCGATATTTATTTATTTCCACGTTTCGTAAACAATGTATGTGTGCTGCATTTTACACATGTATCCGTGGCATCGAACTACTGCTAATAAAACAATTTATTAGTTTTACAATAAATATTCCTTTTCCACTTGAAGGTTCAGTCTTCTGCGCCAATTCTGCCCTCAAGCATTCCAGGGGCTGGTCGTCTTCTTTGCCGAAGATTGAAGTGGGTTGGTCCAATAATTATTTCCACCCATATACAGATTCTTTGTAATACAAGTAGGTTTCTTCAGTTACTAGCTGAGGGAAGTCGTTCTTTGTAAGGGCGTAGAGTCCGATTTTCCTCAGCAATCTGGCCCATAGTGCATCAAAGACGGTACAGTCTATGATGATGTGCCTGGCAGACTATGGAACACGATAACTAGAGCCTAGGGGGTCGATATCCATCCAATGGACATGAAGCTTAGCTCAAAATCTGCCATGTCTCGTGAGAAATTGAGAGAACCAGTCTGAGAGGACCCATTTTGCTTCATCCGTGACCGAACGGTGGGGAAATACTCCATTAAGGTAGCACCTTTTGGGCTTGCCACCCAACGCCGATTCCATTCTTCTGTGGTGTCCTTTTTGCTAAATATCAGTCTTAACACAATCTTCCCACCTACGACTCGGTATAACCTTCGTACGTTTGTTCGTCGCCTTAGAGCATTCATTAACATTAATGTTTTGGAGATTCTACAATTTCTAAGTTCAATATTGCTATCTTCTCTATTTTAATTATCGTATTCAGATTACACAATTCGTATTGTGTAACCTTTTAGTTCATATTTTATTTATTTTATAAAAATTGAATACAATCATTAAAATATATACATTATTATATGAATTTTTTAAAAAAGTACTGTTTCTAGACCAAAGGTTGCGTAAGGAGATGATTTGGTCAGGATCACATAGAACAGTTCGGTTTCCTATTATATTTAGAAATATAGGACCAATTACTGATGCACATATACAAGCTGGGTGTGCCCTAGAAGGTTCTTCTCACCCGGCTATTTAATAAACTATTAATTAAATTTTAAGCAATTATATTACTAACCTTTTATAATTCTCATCTCTAAATATGCTCCAACACCTGTAAAACACATATAAAATTAAATTATACTAAATATAAGATATAAACATATGAAAGTAAGTTTAAAAAAAAATAATATTAAAATATTTAGAGTTGTTTGTTTAATTTTGCTTAAAGGCATAAAACGCTATGGTTTTCAACGCCTATGGATTGTTACAATAAAACTACACACCCACATAAGTTCACATACACATGATTCTAACATATATAAATAAAATATTAAAATCGAAGATGAGGTATAATTTAAAAAGGAGGCGATGAGCTTTTAAAAATGTTATTCTGGAGGTACGAAGTGCCCCTCAGTCACGAATTCGTGTCAAATATTTTTAGTATAACCAAACATTTTTCAGTATTTAATTTTTTGATTTGATATAATAGTTAAATATGCAAAATACTTTGACATAAAGCTTTGATTCTTAGTGAAGTGTTATGTCATTATTTATTTAAAGACAAAAAATTTAATTATAGATGTACAATTTATCAGTATTAATTTGCCAGTAACTTTATGCATTTTACGTATTTCGTTTTTATTGCATGAACTAATAAAAAGAAAATCATGAGTGTCATTTTATGGAAGTTAATCCTTAAACACTTAAAGAAAAAGAGAGTGTTTTACATACAAGAAACATATAGAAGAAATTTAAAGAAACAGGAATGCTCCGAGTCATGTAGTAGAGTTCATATCGACTCGAAGAAACTTCAATCGTAGAAGGAAGTAGAAAAACTTATTCATGCAGTGCTATCAGAAAAAAAAGACAAAACAAGAAGCCTTTTAAGTGTGTGATCCAACACTGCAGTGAAAAGTATAACGACTTACAGGAGGTGAAAGTACAACACTACACGCCCTTCCTTATGACCAACACGAAAAGATTCCAACGGTCAATCACTTAACAAGCCAATCCAGTGTAAGTTGTGAGTCGTGCCGGGTTTAGTCCCCCTCAATGCCATTACGTACCGCAGCAGATACTTTCGACGTACTCTTGAGTAATTTCTTCGTCGAAAAAAAAAAGTATCCAAATCACTTAAAGGCTGTCAGAATCACTTCGCTGTCCTCAATGATTCTGTTCGAAATATAGGGTATTCAGTATAAAAACCGACTGATACTACGCATTTCCACAGAATAAAAAAAAAATCGAATTCAAGGCCCAACAAATATTTCCGAATTCACATCTACTAAGCAATGTGTTAGCAACCACGCAAAGAGTGGTATTGTGTTTGCAATATTAAGGAAAAAAGCCGCTCCCAAAGAAACAGTTTTCAGAAAATTTATTTATATTACCATTATAAAAGTGGGAGTAGGTAGCTCATTGGTAAAGCACAGTGAAACTCCAAGATTTCAGGTTCGAATCCGGCTGTGGCAGATAATTATTAATAATAATTATTTTCTGTTTTACTGTAACCGTGAGTCAGTCATGTGGGTTCAGGAGCCCTCTGGGATCCACCTAGCTCCATAAAGTGGGCACCTTTAGTGAGTGAAAATCTGGCGGTCGAGCATTATTCTAACCAGATCACTTCCTTGCACAACCGTTGTTCTAAAAACAGTACCTCCTTACAAAGTATTACACCCCTGGCCCTACATGGATTATAGCAGTACAGATATAATTTTTTTTTTAACAACTATAAATATTTTATACTATAGAAAATATGTTATTTTTATTAAAGGGCTGATGTGATATTAAATGGTTTTATTAATATAAATTACTCTATGTAAGTAATAGCTATATAAATATACTCTATTTGAATTAAAAGAGTATATGCTAACCTCTTTTAATTAAAAAAAAATCTTTCTATTATTTATGTAAAGTAATTTGTATTAATAAAACTTTTTAATATTACATTGATCCTTCAGTAAAATGAGCATATTTTCGATAATTTAAACTATTTGTAATTGTAAAAAAAAATAAATCTGTGACTGTATTTATATTCACTTTATACTCATTCTCGATTTCATGATAGTTTTATTTCCATAAAATTATAAAAAATAAACAAATATGCAATCTAGGATCTCTATCTACTGCTCGAACTACTTTTTCTTAAGAATTTCACGTAATCCGAAATAGATTTGATCACGTAACCAGGATGAACCGGATGCACGAGGTTCTAGTTTATTATACCGTAACTTTATAACGTATATAAAAAAAAAAGTTACACGGCCCTCTTACAGAGATTATAGTCTGACAAAAAAAGAATAAAAAAAAAAGTTAATGAACGGACTTAACAAGTTTTACTTCCCTGAATTAAAATCAATGAAATACTAATTATTCTAATTACTATCAAGACTTAGTTTGGTATTCGTTCCTTGCAAGCATTCAATTCAAATCGGAGCCAAGAGTTTTGTAATCTAAACCATCGATTTGACTATAAACTAGTCGACATGAGTCAGAAACTTACATAAGAGAATAACGCATTTCTCGTACCGTTCCGATACTGGTATCATTGAATTATGATGGCATAGTACGAAGCAAACTTAAAATAATATTATATACTCACATAATTGACAAATAAGTCCTTAATTTGATATATCCGTGAATCGATACTTGAAAATGTCGCACAGTGGGACGGATCGCGAATTCATTACGAAAAATTCAAATCAGGGTACTTATCAGGTATACGTTTACAATAGAAATATAACAACTAGAAGACTTACAACAGCGTACAACCATTTTTGTACCCCTCATATAATCCATATTGCCCATAATTTACTTTTTTAACCCAGAATAAACCGTAAGTAAAAATATTTTTTTCATATCGGAAGAGCGTTGATTGCCCGTGTGTAATATATGAAAGAAAGAATGCTCCGGATGCGGTAAAAAGAACTTTACAGGACTTCATAAGGGCTAAAAAAATACAAACTTTTAAATATATAAAAATATTTTTTTTCGGCCAAGACTCCAATGGAGTCCTAATACTGCCTAATCATGGTTGGGGGGAGGAGGAGGGGTTAAAATTTGTCATTATTTGGGAACGCCACTCAATGAAAAAAGTCAACTCTCCAGGCCGGATTCGAACCAGCAGCGCAAATAGACATCAAATTGGCATAGCTGTGCTAAACCACTAAGCTACGGACGGTCCTATTGTGTAATAATATATTCTTTCATATTTTCAGGCAATGCTAATATGGATCATAGAGCTCACTCACACCTTATTTAATAATATATAAACTAAATGATAAAAGAATATAAAAGTAATACATAATAAAATTTAAACTTAAAGTAAAATAACCTCTTAAGCACAATCATTCCTATTTAAAATATTTACATTCAGCCTGGGGAACTCCAAAGCAAGCTTGTAGAAGAAAGGACTCCGGAATATCCCAGCGCTCCCCTCTCAACTGTGTCACTGCTATTAAAAGCCAATGGGGGATTAGTGCGGGTCCTAGCTACAAACAACTAAAATAATGTAATATAATAAGAGAATGTTTGATGTTATCCATATTTTTACTTTCTTACATTATTTTCGCTGTTTGTACCTTTAATACCCTTAATATAATGAACATTAATAGCCTTAATATAATGAACATTAATAGCCTTAATATAAT
>NW_027110155.1:732730-743104 GCF_000696795.3 Halyomorpha halys
CTACGATAATCAGACCAATTTGGACATATGGAATTGAGCTCTGGGGCTCCACCAAACCATTAAATTCCTCCCGCATCCAATCCAAAATCCTACATAAAATCCTTGGTGCTCCTTATTACGTCACAAATAAACTCATTCACAGAGACCTTAACATCCCATTCGTTGCAGAATTGGCCCAAAACAGATATGCGTCTTTTCATTCCAAACTCCTTAACCATCCTAATCCATTAATTCTTAATCTTTCATCCTTAACAATCCCTGATAATCCTCCGAGGCGTCTGAAAAGAAGATGGCCACGGGACCTTTTAATTTAAATTAATGTTAGAAGTACCACCGATGGGTGGTTCCTTCCCAAGATTTTCAAGTGTATATGAAACATACAACGTATTTACTTATTGTATTATTTAGTACAGTTGTAAATTACATTAAATAAATATTAAAAAAAAGATATATTATAGTTAAAATTATTTATATATTTTAGATATCCTGACTTCGAGGAAAAGAAAAAAAAAATGACCAAATAAAAGAAAAATAATTAACTAAAAAAATTTTAACAAACACTATATACCATAATTTGAAACAACAAATAACCAAATTAAGTTTAGGATTAGATTTTTTTTTTTTTTTGCTGATGTCAGTCCTCACGTTAACAAAAAGGAGTAAATCCTGAGGAACTAACCCAAATTCAATGTTAATGAAACCGTTGAAAAGATGAATTTCTGATCTTTCAATCTATATCAATATATTATTTTTAATTATTCTTTATGTTTTATAAAGGAGAAACAGAAAATTCATATAAAGACAAACTCCTCTAACGTTTAATTTTATATATTCAATTATACTTTTTTTTTATGTTAGTCTAGTTTGTGCCCATTCATGTAATTTCCACGTGAAAGACGAAAATTAAGGAAACAAATTTTTTTTTATTGCTATGAAAATTGGTATAAGTTTTTTTTGGCCTTATGTTTGCCCATCCCTGGTATAGAATGAAGACAAACGTTATGATTAGAAAAATGTTACTTTTAAGAAATTCCTCTTCCGGTCCTATTATATACTTCACAAAATAATCCTCGATACTTGAAATCAATTTTGCTTGTAATTAGGCAATCAAGGCAAACCTTAGATAGATAGTGTATAACGTCTGGAATTTTTATCACTTCAAGTTAATCCTACATTTGTGAACCCGTAAGAAGCAGTATTAGGTAAACCTCACTCAAACACCTTTAAAACAATGTGAGGGTTTTCTCCAGAGACGTCGTTATGGAAGAAGTAATAACATGAAATGGAAAGTAATTTTGTTCTAGGACGTCTAGCCCCCTAAGAATAATTACACTGTAGAATTCAGTGCTAATAGTCTGGCATGCTTTCTGGTTTAATAACTTAATATAAACCAATCAAAATGATTAAGATACTATTATAAAAAATGAAACAAAAGTGCTGAAGTTATAAGCTTGATAATTTTAAGTATTCAAAACACAAAGTAAACAAAAAATAGTTGACTATTCGGTATTGAAAGAAATTAATAAATAAACAAAATAAAATTATATATGAACAAATTTTAAACATAATTCGTCCCGTTCGTTACAGATTTGAGAAAGAATGATAGTTGGGGAGGAGCAGAAATAATTTATTTGAATGCAGTTAATGAAGGTTATATGGATGGATGTCGGTACGCTAGTAAAATTCCATGACGATGTAGCAAGAATAATACAGGATTTTTTGAAGGAATACATTCTGTGAGAAGGAATATTCGAGTTTTTGGATTGAGATATTGTATTTAACGAGTGGACAGAGGAACACGGAACAAAAAAATTCAAGGATACAGAGAGTGTTTTTAGTTTTAAATGTAGAACATTTAAATTCTTATAAGATACACACCCAGGCAGAATGTCCGAGGAAAAACAGCGTGAAGATGGTAAGGTTGGTCATAATCCCCTTCTAATAATTTGAAACTCTGAAAAATTATAAAATTTGATAATTGAGAAGATTATCATAACATATCATGTAAAACGCATTTCACGCAAAAAATGTTATGAATGCTATTTAAAAAAAATCAGTTTTCCAAAAAAATATTTAAACAAAAGTGTAAATTTCAAGAATTACACCCCATACCTCCAATAGGTTGCGAAATAGGGCCAATAACGTTAAAAACTTTAACATTTTCCCCATAATTATTGAAGCAACGCACTTATTTAACTTTCTTGTATTAATATATGTATTTAGGGGTTATAATTATATCCATTTATGATAATAAAAATATTTATTATTTATATTTATATTAGTTGTATCAAAAACCTATGTTATTCCAGTTTTAAATTTCATATTCTGAAAGAGAGGCGATATAGAACGACATATTGGTACATTAATAAATGAAAATTGTATCCATAGCGATTTTATTTACATTAGTTGTTGCCCAACCCTTCCAATGTTGCCGTAACCTAATGTCAGCTCACGAGATTATCACGACCTCGGTGAAGAATTATATTAACACCTTAATTATAACAAACAATCCATTGTGCTGTGAATCGTAAGTTCATCAGTCAACGGGCACAATGGACCCCTTCCATTGGAAGATGTCCTTATTCGAGAACAATATTGGATCATTCATTGTTTAACATCCGTATTTGTGTTAAGGTCAGCACTCAATCATCCCTTATTTTTGTATTTACACATATTGCTATAGGCAATAAATAGCCTTCTTCAGTTGTTGAAATATGGATGCCTACCATCCCATTCTGTAGGTGATATCGATAAATGGAATGAACATCCTAGTTGCCCCATCCCCCTTATAAATCTTTTCTTCTTTAATTTTAGAAATTGATAACTGTATTTAAGCTTAAAAAATACAGTAATTAAATGTGATAACCTGTAATGATGTGTGAAGAAACTACCCGTAGCACTCCAATAATATTTCATCATTAGAAGATATCTCTCATCTTCTTTTCAGCAGCCCGGAAGGATTATCGGAATACAAGAGGAAGTAAGGAGAAACTTGTTGGTTTGGATTGTTAGAGTTTATTAACCTCTATGAAGTTGTCTCCGCATCCCCAAAATATTTTTTAAAAAATTTAGAGTTCAGATACCCCCCGAAAAAATCTGAAGTTCTCAATTATTTACCGAAATAGTTTTCTTTTTTGTTAAATATGAAGACTATCATTCAAAGCTACGCGTGGCAACCTTACGTTTTGTGTGACTTTAACACCCAATAACTCTTTTGCTATTAGCTTTAGAACTTTCATTATTAAGGAAAATTGTTATAACTTTAACGAATATTTTCGTCCTGAAAAGTAATGAAAATTAAATTTTCACCGCCACTCAGGCTGTTCTATTAAGAATTATAACAATTACTCCTAATAATCGAAGTGGTAAAGTTTATACAAAAAGAGCAATAGAGTGTCAAATTTACACAAAATTCGCACGTATTTTTAATTGATTTTTTCTTATCTCAAACAACAGAAATGTTTCTTAAAATTATCGAGAACTCTAAAACATTTAGGAGGAGGTACTAGATTTCAAAGAAGTTTCAATTTTCATCACAACTCCAAATTTGACAGCAAAAGGGCTCAAGGCAAACTTGAACTTGAACTTTAAGCTAAAACAAAGCAAAACGCAAAAAAGCTAACTTGAAACTTGACAGTTATAGGGTGTCAAAGTTGTACAAAACATGTGGTGCTGTACATATCTTTGAATGGTATTTTTTAATGTTTTAAACAACAGAACTATTTCTATTAATGAATTAAAACTCTGAGGGGAACTCTAAAAAAGTTTCGAATATTCATAGGATGGAGGGCAAACTTCACGGAAGCGAGGGGAATTCGACGGATTTAGTTATGCCGCATATCTTAACTCCGTAATGTAATCAGCTTTTTGTGATATCTTGGAAGCTAGGGTCATTTGTGTAGTAAGAGTTGTAATATCTCGAATTGATGTGCAGTTTCCTGTCTTTGCAGTCTTGTATGTGGATTTCAATTAGTCGTATCCAAATGCAGTCCAATGTAGCGAATTTTCGACAAGGATCAGTGAAACATAATTAAAGGACATGGCAATCCCAAGGTTTAAGACAAAATAACATAAATTAGTTTTATAAATCATCAATATTATTCTTTATAGAATTGGAATCAACAGCGATCTTTTTACGCTTGAGACGTACTGTAATAGCTGGAAGAAAACAGATTGTAATGACCTAATTAACCTATTGTTTCCCGCAGCCTTCCTTCCGTCTTTTCACTTACATCCTCAATGTCTGGAAGTGTTGCTTTCTTCAAAGGAACCGCAACAGTAAGGTTTTCTAATGAAGCTATTTAGTTGATGAATATGGCCTTGGCGATTTCTTCACATCATTCCAAAAAAAATTTCTAATAATTTAATTTTGTTTTAAATAGACAATTACTTTATTAATTGATAAATATTACAATCTGCAACAAACTTGGACAACGAGCAATAGTGGTGATAGAACATATTTATAGCAAAATTTAAAAAAGGAAAAAAATAAAAATAAAAGTAAATAAATAAAATCTCTATATATGACATAAACAGAAAAATAAAAAAATAATGAACATAATTAACAATGTAAAATAAATTATATATAATATTTACAATCTCGACCTGAGAATCCTTGAACCCTTTCTATCCTATCTCATATGAGGAGGAAGAGCAGGGCCCTTCGAGATCCCAGTGCAGCCCTCTCATCGCGTCACTGGTAATGAGCCAGTGGAGGCTGAGTAAGTGCGCTAACGCCTAACTCTACATGAGCGGAGCATCTGGCCATTGTCAGAACTGCCGTTTCAACCTTAGAATATTAGAAAGATTTATAGAATCTTGTTTTAAATTAAAATTTGTAACCAGCTTACTGAGTCTTACACCTAACTATTTTTCTTGTATTATACTTAAATACAAATAATTCAAACCTAGTCTTAATAAAATCAAGGGGAAAAAAATTACTTTTAATTTACCAAACAGAAGATAATGGTGAGGGTCTTATAGCTGAGAGAGTCGGGACGAGGGACCCAGATTGCTTGATTCAGAAGGTTGTGGGTACGACTCCTAACTGGATCAGTCAATATTCACCGAAAAATGAATCTTGACCATTCTGGGGCTGCATAGGTTCTCAATTTATGATTTTTACAAAAATAAAATAAAAAAGAAGTTTATGACCCGAGGAATATCTATTTTTACAACGTACCAGTAAGTTGTTAATACTAATAATAGTATTATGCTTCGAATTTTATTGTCAATTATTCAAGAAATTGATAATTTTAATTAGGGGGCAGTTTCAAAGTTAGATTAAAAGAACCTAATGGTAGTCTTCCTGAAAATATAAATTTCTATGATAAAATAACCCATGATTTATCTTGAGTTTTTTACTATTTTCTTATTTATTTATTTAGTTTTTTACTACTTATTCACATTTGTCAATATTAATTGGAAAATAAATTGCGAAAGTTTAACTATAAGACAATCGAGTGATTTTAGACCACAAATTTAACTGTTTTCTAACAAACTAACGTTAATTTCAAAGCTAAATTTATAGAGATTATTTTGTACTTATGTAGAGTGTCAATTTTTGCTCAAAGAAAAATTTTTTTGGGAAAAATATAGAAATATATTTTTTTCTAAAACAAAATATTTACGTCCTTTCCTGATATAAAAGAATTCAGAACGGTATACTCAGACGTATCGTCGTGAGACATACTTCACTACAAAGGGCAAAGACGGATCACATACAAACGACACTCGAACTGCTAACTGGGACAGAATTTATATCGAAGAGGCATATCAAATGTTTTGACAGCCTCCAGTACCGTACGAACCCGTTATTTAGAACACTGACACCGACAGAACGCTCACAAAAGTGGCAGACACACACAAACAGATTCAGACTCAAGGTCTACTAACTTACAGACAACAGCCACTACGAAACCTGATGAGCCCCAGCATCAGACAGCAGACTTAATCCATTTTCCAGTTTCCATGTGCATTCCTTTTCCTCATTCCTCTCCTACAATGCATTGGAAATGCAGTCCATCATTATTGTTACCTGCCCCCTACATATCAAACCCTATGGGGCTTAGAAGAAAAAAAGTATAAAAGAATACCCGAAGCTGGTGATATCGGAATTTTTGGATTCTTTATGATGATCTCTAATGGATCAGAAATTAGTAGAAGCGGCGAGAAGAATTGGACTTAAAATAAAGTAAAGACCAAAATAGTGGTCACAATAGCTCCAAAGACATGATTATACACACGAAGGTTGATCCTTTAAAAAAAAAGTCTAACGACAAGGCTGTAGATTCCAAAATTAAAGATTTTTATGCCTCAACCATTATTATTATGATATTTAGTATAGCTATGGATTGTCTAAGGATACAAACATTTATTTATACAAAAAAAAAATTGGTTAATTCTCTTTTATTACTCAAAAATCTTCTATACTTGCTCAAGTTTGACTACCACATATTTTCTACATAAATATAATTTTTAATTCACCCTAATTTTATTTTTTATAAACTCCGATAACTAATACGACCATTGTTAAAATGTACACCACCACACAATTAAATTTGAAATACACAAAGTCTATATATAGCCAATTACTAGTTGATAATTGGCTGATTGCCTAATTAATAGCCCTACCAGTTGGAGAAGCTACGTGACAGATATCAGTCCAAAGTCGAAAACGTATACATGTCGGTGTATTTTAGTCGTGACCATGTTCCAGTGAATGTTCTTTCACGTGTAAATGAGTGGTTTGCGACACGAGCTTGTCGAATCGGACGCACCGAGACAGTTCAACTCCACGCCGCAACCCACATCACTCTGTGCAACCATTGCTATGTCTACATTTTTAATAATTTCAACACTTATTACAATTTACTGACTAAAGCATTTTTGTGAATAAGTAGATAATGGCTGTAAATAGATTTATATACCTTGCTCTACAGACCTTGCCGCCCAAACCAGCCTTCTCCACGCCTGCCTCTCTTGGACTACTTCTTTCCACTTTCAAACGTTTTCGTATATTTGTTGATTCTGTCTATACATCTGGTTTTAGGCCTTCCACGTGGTCCCTTGCCAACTATAGTGGCATTTATCATTGTCGTGAAGAGGTGTTCCGGTAGATTGCTTCAAGTCACAAGTCCCGCTTACCTTTACCTCCTTGCCTTCATGTCATGAGATATTGACTGACCAATCTCTGCAAGCAGTTCACTGTTAGTTCTTCTCCATGTGTTAAGGCTCTGATCCCAAGTCGCACCTGTGATTGAACGGAGTACGTCCCTTTCAGATCTCTCGATTCAACTTTCTAGGGTACCTGTCTCTGGTTCAACTCTGGTCTCTCGATAGATATGTTATATATGAACATCAAAACAACAAGTATTATTGTTAATAATATAAAAATTGGGCATGCCTCTAAAAAAATGATAGACTATCCACTAGAGTAGAATAAGTTCCTATATTAGCAAATTTAAATTTAATTTACGTTGTAAGGAAATATGAGTGTGCAATCTCATCACATATTTGTACAGACTACATTTGGCCTCTACACATTATAAATGAGTAGCCATAATCCTACAAATTATTAATAAATAAACCATTTTGAATGGAAATTTAATAAATTTGTTAAGTGAACTGTTGAATAAAAATTTCTGCTGTACGAAAAATCTCCCCTAGTATAAGAATCTGTCTAAATTTATACAAATCCTTTTTTGCGTACTAGATAGGCACACGCAGCATAATCTGCGATGCCGCCCTATGCATGTCTAGTTAAAAATATTTCTCACTTTCAAGTATTCCAATTATTATTACAATTAACAATTGATAAATAAATAACTAGTTTAAGTTAACTATTAAATGCATTATAAATGTATATGACTCCGAAATTCCTTTCAGCCTATCATTGTGACT
Source organism: Halyomorpha halys (assembly GCF_000696795.3). Lineage (NCBI taxonomy): Eukaryota > Metazoa > Arthropoda > Insecta > Hemiptera > Pentatomidae > Halyomorpha > Halyomorpha halys. Next base: position 740,633 of record NW_027110155.1, read on the forward strand.
ATTCAAAAACTAGTTTTCAAACGCTGCGTTTGTTCCAGGGAACAGTTTCAATCCCAAGTTTTATACTGTATACATTCCGTTTTAAAAACATGAATTATCTGCTTTAAGGAAACAATTTTTTTAATAACTTCCTTGAATAATCCTTGATCAAAAAACAATACTTCCTTGCAAGATACTTGAATTCCTCTCCCTCCATCGGTTCATAATATTAAGGAAGATTTTAATAACAGTAAAGATAATCAAACCTATTTTAGAAGAGTAAAAAAAAAAAAAAACTTCGTAACACAAAACCTTTTGTTTTAACGAAAATATATTTGAAAATTTTTGCGCATATAGTCCCAATATATTCTCTTCCAAGACCAAATTTGTATTTGCTATTCAACGGCTTTAATGTGATTTTTCACCTCATATGAATGCAAGTGGTTTTAATATTCCTTGAACAAATGATTAATCTCCAATCCTCAGACAAGACTGAAAAGACAGGAAACTGCACATCGATTTCGACTATGACAGCACTTACTATACAAACGGTTTAAACTTCCAATTCATTACAAAAGACTGATCTACATGACCGTAATGAGGCCAATCTGGACATACGGAGTTGAGCTCTGAGGCTCCACTAAACCTTCGAATTCCTCTCGTATCCAATCCTTACAATCCAAAATACTCCTTACTTTGTTACAAATACAATCAGACCTTAATGTTCTATATCTAACCGATCTAGCCGGAACCAGATATCATTCCTTCCATTATAAACTTCCTAACCACCCAAGCACACTAGTCTAACCTTCCATCCTCTTCCATTCCTGACAATCCTCCGAGGCCCCTGAAAATAAGATAGCCACGAGACCTGCTAGAGCAAAAACGTCATCAGAGTTCTACTAATAGATAATTTCTGTACACACCTGTATCACTCCATAATAACTGACATCAAATTTACTAAATGTATAATTGTGTACATTTGTAAATTCCAGTAAAGTTAAAAAAAAAATTATATTCCTTGAAAGCCTAACACAACTTTCAAGAAATATATATATATTTTTTTTATTTTTATTGGAATTTACAGCTGTTTTTCCATTAAAACTGCTGTTAAGTGGTTTTATCGCTGGATTTTTCTATTGTAGTTATAAATCTAAAAAAATCATAGATATTACACTACAATTAGCTTTGACGGAAATTTTATCACGTTGTTTGAAAACAATAATTTTAACGATGAAATTATTAAACATTAAACAGTAACATGAGCCTAATTATTAGTCGAGGTAAGGTGAATACAAACAACCCTGTTGAAAATATTTCCATTGCATTTTAACTTATCAGAAAAACGCTTATGCATGAGTTGTTCCTTAAAACCCGTATTAGGCCTGTGTTTTCAAAACAGTTCATTTGTCAAACATTCTTCAAAAAGCAATTTGACTAACAAAAATTTGAGGTCGAGGGCGCTTTTCTGGTATTCATAATCTGCAGCCTTCCAGAATGATGTCAATTTAAAATTGTCTATTGCTTTAAGAGGAGGTATAGTTCCAAAATGAAAAAGGTTTAAACAATTTATTTTTAATCATTTATTTATTGTTATTTACAGCTGTATAACATATGTACAACAAGTAAATTTGCTGTAGGTGAGATAGTGACATGATAAAAACATGTGGAGAATCTACCCATTGATAGAACTCCAATAACATTTCTAGAGGAGAAGATCCCGAGGCCATTATCTTTTCAGACGCCTAGGAGGATTATTAGGTAATGAAAGAGAAGCCAGGTTAGAAACAAGTGGATTTGGGTGGTTGGGAAGTTTTCCATGGAAGGAACGGTATCTGGTTTTGGCCGAACCGGCAACATATTGGGCATTGAGGTCATGATGGATGACCTTGATTTGTGACAAAGTAAGAGGCGTTAAGCGTTTTACGAAGGATTTTGGACTGTAAGGATTGGATTTGGGAGGAATTTGATGGTTTAGTGGAGCCTCAAAGCTCAACTCCGTATGTCCTGACAGACCTTATAATAGTCATGTAGATCAGTCTTTTGTAATGGATTAGCAATTTAGACCGTTTATCTAGCAACTGTTGTAATAGTCGAAATCGACGAGCAGTTTCCTGTCTTTTCAGTCTTCTATGAGGATTCCATGTCAGTCGTTTGTCCAGATGTAGTCCAAAGTAACGGATCTGTTCGACAGGAATAAGTTGGATATTATTAAAGGATACTGTTGGGCAAGAGGTCATTGGTTTACAACGAAGGATAAATGTGATTTGGTGGGATTTATTGGAATTCATTTTAATCCTCCAATTTTGGCACCATTCTTCAAGGTGGTGATGTGGGTTTGGAGGGTTTGGGATACAATGTAAGGATCATTGTTCACTGACAATAGACATGTATCATCGACATACGTGGTGAGGATAGTGTTAGAATGGGTTGGGATGTCAGCTGTGAAAACTGTAAAAAGGATAGGACCAAGGATACTACCCTGAGGTACAC
>NW_027110155.1:743439-760832 GCF_000696795.3 Halyomorpha halys
ATTTTGCCCATGATAGGTAACAGAGAGATAGGACGGTAGGAGGATGGGTATTCTGGCGGCTTTTTAGGTTTGGAAATCATTTTAATTATGGATAATTTCCAAGGGTCAGGAAAATATGTGGATCTGAGTACAGCATTGTAGATGTAGGTGAGGAGTAGAACAGATTTTCGAGGAAGATGTTTTAGAATATGGGATTTAATTAGGTCATAACCGGGAGCTTTGTGGGAAGGTAACTTCTGAATCATGTTGGATTTCTCTGAAGGATGAAGGGTCATTTGAAGTGGAGTATTCAATTATCCTTTAATGTATTCGATATGAGCTGGATTAAGGATGTCAGGGTGTGGCTCAAATGTTTTAGAAAGGTGCTGACCGAATACCTGAGTTTTTTCATATTCCGATTTCGTCCATGTTTGTGATTCAGTAAGAAGAGGGTGATTAAAATTTTTGAAGTTAAGAAGCTTCTTAGTGGCCGTCCATAAGGATTTATCAGTAGTTGTGAGATTTTGTGGTAAGTTATTTAAATTTTGTATTTTGAATTTTTTAAGTTCTCTTTTGAGTTTGTTTGTCAATGTAGTATAATATGTTTTATCTGCGGGGTATCTAGTGCTGTGCCACTTCGCTCTTACTCTGCGTTATTCCTTTAGTAAGATGTTAATGTGCTGTGGCAAGTTAACTGGCAACTGGACTGTTCCGGGAACCGGAAATTTGGGAGGTGATAAATATATCTAGGATATCAGGACGTTTCTTGAGACATGTAGGCCAATAAGTAGGACTCGTGGACGTGATGATAAAATAACTATTGGAGGTAGTAACTCGGGAAAGGATATTACCACGGGTATTGGATGTACGGCATCCCCCATCGTTAAGTTTTGGCATTATAGTCTCCTCCAGCAATGAAGCCCGATCCGAAGGATCGGAATAAAGACTCAAGGTGATTGTAGAAAAGTGAATTACCAGGGAGGCAGTATACAGCTGATAATGTTAAGTGGAAAGGACGAGTTGAAATAATTACAGAGGATGCTTGGATAGCGTCAGTTCAGTGGAAGGAATGAGGAAATGTGATAGAGATTTATGGATAAGGATGCAAGACCCGGCGTGTGAAGTATTGTCTGGGTGGTGTGATCTGTAAGTTATGTAGTCACAGATGTAGAAATGAGACCGTTGAGTAAAGTGAGTTTCTGTCAACAGGGCAATATTTATGTGTTTGTTGTGGAGAAATATATCGAGTTTGTCACGGTGGTTATGTAGTCCATTAGCGTTCAACAAAAGGATAACTAGGGGCACTCATCGTGGGGGAGTGAAAGGAATTTCAGTCAGGATTCTAATGAGAAGTGTGATTAGCGGTTTTATAGTATTTCGGAGATCCAGCAGGAAGGATGATAGGATAGAGTTTATATCGTTTGGATTGCAGTTGAGATGTGGATGTGGATGTGGATCAGGGGCTGGGTAGTTTGTTTGAATCGGAGCGCTGGGTGTTGGTTTAAACAATTAAAATCTGTCAATATGTAAACAATATTTAATTACAGGAATATCAGAAATTACAAATTTTATTCTTTTTGAATTCTCTGATGAAAAACCAATTCTCTTTTTTTTCTCCCTATCTTGCCTTTGGACATAGGAGGTTCGATTTTAATGCAAAAAACAGTAAGATCATTTTATATTAGAAGTATATATTCTTCTTGATTTCTATCCAACGGTAGTTTGGAAACTTCCTACTTCTTCGTATAACAAGGAATTAATGTAACAACAATGGCCTACTACTACCTTTGGCCCATACTCGAAGGCCTCTGGAAAATGGGTTACTATCTTCCTTAATGTGAAGAGAAAAAAAAAATTGTTCATCAATAATGCAGAGGCTAGTAACCCTCTTACTGGCTCTGTGCAGTATCATGAACACAGTGCAAATAGTGACCACATGTCTGGCACTCCATGTCTACGGGATAGGGGATCACATCCTTCCCAAGACTGTGTAACTTGGCACTCAACCCCCTGCCTGTGAGAAATTGAGAGATCCAATAGTCAGTTAGTAGTCCATCTATTAGTGGCGAGATTGGATAGAGGAGATATTTCCTTAGGGCAGACCCTTTGGGGGTGGTAATCCACCTTCTGTTACATTCCTTAATAGAATTTTCTTTCAAAATCGCTTTCCATCCATAGAGTTGTTCCTAGATCCTCACTCGAAGATTCACTGAATTCCTTCCGAGCATTTGTTCCTGTCGGTATGTTTGATCAAATCTTAAACAGGATATCGAGAGGTATTGCCTCGTGAGACACTGCCTTTAGCACATTTTTCTGCTTGTCGTTTGAACACGTCTCGGCAATTGGAATCGAGTAGTCCCAGTAACTAATTTCAAATTGAGGACCTAAAGCATATTGTGGGTATTCTTTATGGATTTTTTTCTCAATTTCGTAAAAGCTACCTATTATGTCTACCTAAAGGCCCTGAAGATAACTTTTCAGGATGGAATACAAGTTATTCACAATCATATTAAGAGTTAATATATGAAAGGGTGTCATATCTCTGCAAATGCTTGTGAACGGGACATCTAACGCTATTGAAAGCGGTTGGTATGTCAAATAGTATCAAAAAATACCACTCCACTTTCTCTTGAATGATATCAGCAGAGTATCAGTTGTTCCTTTTCCCTTAACCCTTGAATGGATGATTTTTTCGATTTTCAAAAACATATCTCCCAACTACTTTGAGGGTTATAACAGCATAAAAAAAATTAATATATTTTAGATTGGAGAAGATGGTTGGGGGGTACAGTTAGCAACAACAACATAAATAAACAAAAAAATATTTATACTGACGTTTCGACCTGAGTTTCAGGTCTTCGTCAGGGCTATAGAACAAAAGAGATAACTTAATCATTCTATAGCCCTAATGAAGACCTGAAACGTCGGCATGAATAAATAATGTTTTGTTTATTCATGTTACTTATGCTAACCGCACTCACCCCCCCCCCCTCCCAATCATCTTCTACAATCAGTAATCTACGGTCAACTATCTACACCTCAATATGGTTTAGATTCGTAGAAAATTGGAAAAAAATTAAAAGTCCATTGACAGGGACACCATGCGTTTGAGGGCCTGCTCAGGAAACGTATGCTTACTAAATACAAGATGGAAAACCCCGTGCTTTTCTGAGACCCAAGGCTGGGAGGGAAGGGTCCATGCGCTACACCTCTGGGCTGTTCTGTTAGGGCAGAAAGTACTTGTATTTGAACTGCAGCCGGTGGGAGAGTTCTCTAATTGTGAAATACACCAATTCTTACCTTGAGTTGGCAATTTCTTTTTTATATTTATTTATTAAAGTATATTCTTTTTAAAACCAGGATTGAGGAGGCCCTAAATTTGAGAAGGGCGCATTGGTCTGGTATACTGATGGATCAGTTAAGGAAGGAAAAGCAGGGGCTGGTTGTAGGACCTAATTGCAAAAGAAACCTAGCAATGGGAATATACCCAACTGTCTTCCAAACTAAAATACACGCAATAGAAATAGCGGCATTAGAAAACATTAAAAACAATCCAAAAGGAAAAAGGATTTATATAATATCAGACAGCCAGGCTGCTTTAAAGGCAATAATGTCCTATACTATAAAATCAGGGCTAGTCTGGAATTGCCTAGAGAGACTAAAGGAATTAGCCAGAAGCAATAAATTGACCTTGATGTGGACCCCAGGACATGAGGGGATTGAAGGTAATGAGATGGCAGATACCCTAGCTAGGAAGGGATCAGAAATGATGCTAATTGGCCCTGAGCCATATTGCAACATATCTGGAAGTGCAATCAGGAATGTGGTTAACTCCTGGAAACAAAAAGAGAAGGAAACATACTGGACACTGAAACCAGGTATGTAACAATCCAAGCTCTTCATTAAAATATCAGAGGAAAAGGCAAACTTTTACCTTAACCTTACTAGAAATGAACTGAGGATGATAACAGGACTCCTCACGGGCCACTGCCCCTTAAAATATCATCTTAAGAAGATGAGGCTGGTGGAGGATTCCACCTGCCGTCTATGTATGGAAGATGAAGAAAAGGCACAGCACATTCTGTGTGAATGTGAAGCCCTTGCATTCAGAAGATTACAGTATCTGGGACAGGACAGAATGGAGCCTGAAGACATTTCTAGAATAAACCCAAAAGAATTATTGAACTTCATAAGAAGCATAGGATTCATATGGGATCTCTAGTGGAAAGAGAGGTAACTCACAAAAGATCCAATTGGGTCGAAGTGAGGAAGGGATTCCCGACCCTCAGTGTAATAATATTAATAATAATAAAAACCAGGATTGTCAATTGCTTAGCAGAAAATTATATGCTGAAGGATAAGTAAATAAATATATATTAAAAAGGAAATAAAATTTAAAGCTATAATTTACTTTAAAATAAAAAGTCAATAAATCAAAGTATAGAAAACTGAATGAAGTTCGATAACTGACTAAATGATGTCCCACGGGATGAATGTAACTTACTTGAATCATATGTCCATATATAAATGCACTTGGTCTTTCAGCGGTATGGTCGAGTGTCATAATTGCTTGATGACTCTACTTTTTTACCGTAGGTTAGTACAAAGAGATTTTATGGAATGGTTCTATATTGAAATTTAGCTGATTTTAGGTTCGAGATGAGAGATCCGGGTCTGCCGATAAGACACTCCCCAGGCAATTTGGCTCTCTCAAGAGTATTAGAACCACTTATGCTCTTCTGCGAATACTTTGAAGAGAGAGGAGTGGTACTTCATAATACATTTGACATATCATCTGCTGTCGACAGCGTTTGAAGGCCGCATGCACTCCACAATTTGTAGAGACTTGATACCTCGTTTTTCTATAAGCTTTTTTCTTCCCTCCTCAAAAGCTGGCTTTAGGAAAGGCATATAAGGATCATAGGTAGCTTTTATGAAATTTCGATAACAATCTAGAGAGTAGCCTCACAGGAATATTCCCTAGGTCCTTTCTAAGTAATTCTTTCTTAGTAATTTTAAATGAGTTACTGAGAATACTTGGTCTCTTTGGTGGACTCCCAAGATCCGGGTTATGATTTTTAGCGCGATTCTGACTAAAGTAACAGTACGTCCCTATAAAGTACTCAACCTAAAAAACAGAACTTCATTATTACATAGAAAAATTTATTAGTTACTGATATAGGCTCAGAAATAACTTACGTATAAATTGCATCTTGAACAATAACTTAGAGGAGCAAGTAACACCTCGAGAAAGAAGTAATACCATCAACAGTATTACGACTTATTATTTTATTATTACAATTGCCTTATTATTATTTCCCCTATCGTGAAGGAACAAATTAATTAGTTAGGTAGAATACAGTAATGTATGTACTTTACCATAAATATACTACTTCATGAAACCAAAGCCAATATCAGAAAAATAAAGATGAAAAACAATACATTAATTATTAATTAACAGCATAACTAGTGAAACTAAAATAATATATTTTGGACAGCGGACCTGCTCTTCAGAAACAATATGCAGTTAATTAAAATATTGGAGAGCTCTTAGCGACTAAGCAGGACGGGCTAAAGTGAAAAACATATGAGCGATAAATGTCATACCACAGTTTGTTAAAAGTTTGTCGCTGATTTTTTAAAGCATACAACTTATTTTTTAAAAAATGTTGAGATTGCACATAGACTTTGACAGACGAATATTTTTCCCATTGTCTATGTGTTCTTATTTATTTGAATGGAAACATTTTTTCATAAATAAAAACATTCATTATCTGATTAGGATGACATAGAAATAGGTCACAAGAGAGTCACTCATTCCTACATGATCACAAAACTGATGCCCCCGAAACGACAATATTGTAATAAAAATATGACAAATAGTCTTTTAAGGAACGCACCTGACTCGGATCACACTTCAATAGTTTTGGATTAAACCCTGATATATAAAATAAAAAATAAAAATAAAATTTTTGAAGCACATATAATATCACAAATATGAAATCTAATAAAAAAAAATTAAAATTAAAAATATTAGAATAAAAAGACGCAACAGTCCTGAAATAAATGGCATTGCTGATCCATGGAGATTTAAGCCATTAAACATGTATTGTATGCATTGAATCGCGTTTAGGACATACAATATTTATAATCAAATCAAATTTCTGTTGCGATATTGCTCTCCATCATTAATAAAGAACTTACAATATTTTAATTAATAATTTATTTAACCCATTCACATTATAAGCTCATATATGCGCGCATTTCACTTAGGCATTTAATTGTCAGGAATGCATATATTATTGGGATAATAACCCATAGTTAGAGAGTTCTTGAAATAATTTAGTGATAAGAACGAATGAGAATTTTTTTAACTAAAGTTAATATATTCACTTCTTAAAAGTAAAGGTTCTAATTAACAAAAAACAAAAAAAAAAAAAAAATCGACATATAAAACCTTCTCTTAAAACATAGTTGTTACAGATTTACATATTCAATAAAAATTAAACTAACCTCCATGAGATGCTCTCACTATAATAATTTTTTAATAATAATTTTCAAAAAGCGGATATATTGACTTGAGATGGAAACTCTTCAAATCTAACGTGGAGAAAAAACAATTTATATGAATACAAAATGTTATTTTTTCAGCTCAGTACCAAACTTTCATTATCGGGATTTTCAACCTTTCACAATAAAATCTATGGCAGCATGACAAACCCTGGCGACTTTGACCAGTTATTTTCACTCATACTCATTTATAAGGATATTAATGTTGTTTTAGTTGTCCTTTAATTTTTTTTTAATGAGAAAATAACATGATATTATTTATGATTTTATTTTTCTATTAATTAACATGTTTAACTCTTAAATTAATGGTTAATTCTTGTCAAATTGGTTTTAAAGTTCTTCTATTTACCTTCATATATATATTTAATGCCATGTAATCTGACATTTTATAATTCTGAATTTATATCATTCCATCTGACATAAAAATAATGTCACCGATTCAATACAAAATAAAGGAGCTTTCAACACTTATTTACGTGTTAATGAAAATAAAATAATTAAAGTTATTTATTCTTTATATTAATTAGTTGTCAGTCAAGTCGTATAATGCGGAGGAATCGTATAATGTTTATCGGATTAAGTTTTTTAAAAATAATAAAGAAGAAATATTTTTTTCTTTAAATACACTTATAATAATATTTAAATGATCGGAATAATTTAAATGATATTTACATCAACCTTTTAGTCAAAATAAAGTGAAAAAATCACTTCAAAAATATATTTCTTTGAATAAGATTTAACAGGACCAAACTGTTCGTCATTTCGGTCTGACGAAATACGTTTTTTTTTGTTTTGAAGTATTTTTTTAACAAATTATTTTCATGGGGTAAAAGTTTTTCCACGGCTTATAGCTTTTGTATTTTTTTATTTTATTAGCATGGAACAAAAGTATATCCTCATTTCTATGAAGTTTATAAAGATTTCCCCCGTTACTAATTTGTTGTTTTGCTTTTAATTAGATCGGTTAAACAAAAAGAATATTTTTTTCATTAAAAAATATGACAAAAAATGACGTAAGTCTACAACCAATAATTTGATTTGGATAGTCTTTTGGTATACTGAAAAAGAACTTCACTTTATTCCATTATGTATATATTTTTGTTAAATACAAGATATGTAATACCAGTTTCGTAGCACAAAACCATGAAAATATTTCAGAACTAGAGTGTAAGTTTTATTATTATTCATTATAATAATAAGTGTCAGTAATAATATATAATAAGAGTGAAGTAATAAATTAGAGTGTAATATGAAAGTAGTTACCTAACGGTGGTTTTCTGAATGCTTCTTCCTAATAAATAATTTTCCATAAAAATAACCATAATTTCATCACCTAAAATTATTAAATAAGATAAGTTTTGATTAATGTAAAATAACATTCGACTCGAAATCTTTATTAATCGTGTAAATTGAAAGAACCAAATTTGAATGGTTTGGTACTGTTGGAAAGAACATTTTTTCTTTTTTCCTGAATCAGGTATAGATTTGTTAGATCTTAAGGCAATAAAAAAATGACTAAATAAATTTTAACAATCATTAGTACAATATATAATATTTCCAATTTAAAGTGACCTAGTGGAGTCCAATAGTGTGCCATTTAGTATATTTTAAGGTCCTTTTGAACTAGGAGAATGTTAATCGGTTGAGAACCATTGGTGCTATGAAACACAATTTTTGTGCATCAACACTGGCATTATACACTTGGCTTTGATCACAGCTGGCCAAAAAACATAAAATTCATCTTAACTTGTGGTAGACCTGCATTATTAAAACTGAGTTGAGAATTTTATCGTGTTTCAATCGTTGCAGATTTCCTTGCATCTGTATTAACATTAACTTAATGCTTATTTTTCACATTTAAACAAGAGTTTTTATTAGATAAGGATTCAAGTTAAAGATTGTTGGGCATTTATCGGTTATTAAGATATTTTATGCTAATAATTCCAAAACTTGTATATTAAGAGAAATCACACGATAATATGTACCGCATGTAAAGCGAGTAAACCATTTCCAGTAATTTTTCAATCAATATTATTTTAAAATCTGGGATAAGTTGTAAGTGAAGTTCATGTGTAAGCTGCCTAAGCTCAAGAAATCCCCGGGGAGTCACACTTTGCCCGAACTAATTTCATAAATGTCTTGTTACACAAGTACCTACATTTTCGAAAACCGTGCCCTCGTAGAAAACATTCTTTAGCTAAAGTGTTGTTAAGGTTATGATGACCTTATTGGGACGATACATTTAGCGTCAAAGATACGATAAGACCTCGGAGCGTAGGCAGAGGGCGGGGATGTTGGAGTGGGGTTGGGGAAAGCTCCCGCCGAAAGTGGACTATATAAGGGGCTCCTCCAGAGGAACTCAGCATCAAACCGTCACATCTCATTTCAGCAGCATGAGGACCTGGGTGAGTAGAGATCATCTCTTCGGATAGTACTAACACCATCGTCTTTGTGATATATAGAGTTCATCTCGAACGCGGTCGGTTGTGATCCAGCAGTGGCCGAAAGCGAATACCATTGCAGTGTACATGTGATATCTTCTAGTGTTTCGAACATTGATTGTAAAAACTTAAAATCAGCTACGTCCAGGAACAACCAATTAGCATATAAAGTCGAATCAGGATTCCGTCAAATCTAGACTTGAAATCCGAATCGTTAGATCTTTTTACAGAATAAAAAAAAATATATTAGAACAGATATTAAATATTGATTTTTTTCTTAAATAATTTCGGTTTCACATTTAATTTTTTTATTCTAAGATTTAGAAACCCGTCTCGAAGACTTAACTAATCTGACGATTTGCATAAAATCATTTTTATTTTTTAAATACAAATAATATTACATACCGTATCAAATAATATTATATCCCGAGGGCAATACCAAAGTGGCGTAAAATTTCTGAGAGAATCGGTGATTATCCAGTAAAAGTCAATACGTACAGTTTTGGAAAATCGTTATGGGAACATCTCATGTGGATAATTAAATTTGTTATTGAGGATGTTGATTAGTAACACTGATTTGACAAGAAATTTATATTTTGAAATTAACTGAATAATATTTAAGCTTAAAATTTTAATTTATCAAAAAAAAAAAATCTTACTTTTAAGAAATGGATATATTAAATTTTTATAGAATATCCCTCAATGTATTTGAATTAAAATTGTAGATTTAATTTCTAATTTTATATTCGCCATTTATTAAATTTATATTTTTAAATAGTGATATCAAATATTAAGTTTGATCTTTTTGGCATTGTTAAGAGAGTAGAAAGCCGCGTTAAAATACCACAAAACATAATATAGCAAAATTTGGAATTACGCCACTTCGACATAGTACTGACGAAGTGCAATATATAAAAATTATATTTGAACTTCTTATTTATTATATATTTAAAGTTATTGTAAATCATTATTTGTGTGGTCCTGTATAACATTGTACAACTGTACTTCTCGAATGTAAAACGGGCTTGTAACTTCAAAGAAAGAACCAGAACAAAAACACATTTCGAAAATGAATAACATGAAATATTTTACGAGTCAATTACAAATCCAGACGCTATAAACCGCGGAATAACATAATCTATACCTGTTAAATGCATTTGAAGTCACATCGCGCTGGTAGAACTGGCGTGTAGTAATGATTGACGACAGATTCACCAAGACGTAGAGGGAGGTAGTTAGAGACCAAACCTCCTGGTTTACCATGAGCTGTAATGTTATGCTCATATTTAATATTTTTTCTTTTGAAAATTCATTCCCTAATTCAGTACGCTTTGCAGCATTTTTTTCCAACGGAAACCAAGGAACGTTAAAAGGACAAACCTTATGTATTTCTAAAACAAGATTTTGACCCTAACTGAAAAATTTTGCCAAAATGTTTCATTCCAAACCTTTCTATACCAAGCGGAGTTTTTATAGTGCATCCAGAATGAAAGAAGAAATCTCCAAATTTGTAACGTTAAACATTCTTAATGTTTAAGCCCTTTATCTCAAAGCGTAGACAATTTTCCTCAGCCCAGCTATCAATATGTTCTTTCTGCACCACGAGTAAGATGGAACATCGTGTGTGGTTTTATGTTCAACTAAAAACATCTCCTTACAAGTTATCGAAGAATTTGAACCGTGGATCCAAATATAACTTCCAAGGCGGAAAAACAATATAACTTGAATCTGGCTTATGGTTGGATTGAAGCGTAGTTCCGTTCCAACTAACAACTGCTTTGTTTTTGTTTTGGGTGAAAATTAGAATTCCAAAAGGGCTTCAAATTTCCATTTAACCATTTACATATTTTAGTTTAACAGAATATTAAAGTAAATGGTTCGTAGTCCGTAATCTAATATTTAAAATTTTGAATTAAAGAAATTTGTACATGGAAATTAATAATTTAATATTAAATTATATTTTGAATTAAAATGAAGAATTTTGAGATTAATAAGAAGTCGAGGAGCTGGAGTTTCATTTTATCCAAACTTACATTTTTTTTCTTTTAATTCAATCTTAAAAATATAAAGTTGTCATTAATTGATTCTTACACAGAAATAAACAATTGTTAATATAATTACAGTTTATATTTCATTTGTGAATAACAGCTAGAGGAAAGTCCCGTAGAATGGTTAATGGTTGGCTACTTATAGTCACCGTATAAAAAAGTATCAATATTGACCTTATTGATGGTAAAATTCCAATAACTATGATTTCGGTTTTCTAGGATGAACATTTACTATCGTAGATACTCAGCCTGGGCAGAAGACAAAACTCTGAGTTAAGGAAATCGTATCTATAATGGCTTTATAAAACCCGGCTAACCCCAATACAATGATATTTACTATACTTTAAAATCGATAAACGATCAATTATCGCTTAATCGTGTATCGATTTAATCAATAAATTGTTTTACTAAATGAATAACTATCTCCATAAAAAGTTGAATGTTTCGGACGGATTGTAGGAAAGCGAAGTCTTTTTGAAATTCAGGCTTGCCCCCCGGTTAAATAATAGATGTAAGGACTTAATGAACTAGGCTTTACTCGAGTCACGTTCGAGAAGGTAAGTGACCCGGCAGTACTGACTCAGTTCCAACTGTTGCAACGACATGTAAAGTGGATTACCCAGTTATCCTCAACAGGAAAAAGGTCTTTACGAATGCATATTGCCAATACTGCAAATAAATGTTTTGTTTTATTATTTCGGAATGTTTGAAATTTCAACAAAAGTTTCTTTAAGTATTATGTTATACACTGAAGATTCCAAGCTGACATTCCTTGGAAATTGATTTGCTATGATTACAGATTCAATTATTTATTTACCGCTTTAAATATATTATAAAAATCAAAAATTGATTTAATTGTTAAAAAATTACAATAGAAGTTTTATTTTCAGGTATTATTAGGACTGGTAGCGTGCGCCTTCGCCGCCGAATCAACCAAGTCAACCGAAGTGGCCTCCAAGGACAAGAGGACACCGGGAGGCAGCACCTCCAGCGGCTACTCGAGCAGCAGCCCCACATACCAGGCCCCAAGCAGCAGCTACGCAGTCCCTAGCAGCAACTACGGCGCCCCAAGCAGCAGCTACTCTGCCCCAAGCAGCACCTATGGCACACCAAGCAGCACCTATGGTACCCCAAGCAGCACCTACGGAACACCAAGCGCAACCTACTTGCCAGCCAGCTACAGTGCACCATCGTACTCAGCACCCTCAGCCTACTCCTCAGGTGGTCATTCCGGAGGAGCTTCTCCAGTCGTGATGTACGTCGGAGGAGCCGGTCTGGGACAAGGTGCAGCTGACTACAGCAGCCTCATCCAGTTCTTGCAGCCCTCAGTACACAGCCTGTTCCAGCCCCAACTCGACCTCTATTCCGGACTTTCTTCCCCTTACGTTGGCGGTCTCCACTACCCAAGGCTGAGCTCCGTCGGATTGGGATCTGGACATGGCCTTGACTTCAGTGCCATCACACCAATTTCTCACTTTCCAGGCATTTCTTACACACCTTCTTACACCTCCGCTGCTACCGCTTACTCCGCGCCATCTTCTGGAGCTTCTTCCTCTTACGTAGCTCCTTCCTCTACTTATTCCTCTCCATCATCAACATATTCTGCTCCTTCATCAACCTACTCTTCACCATCTTCTACATACTCTTCCCCATCTTCATCATCGGGCACATACTCTGCTCCCTCTCCATCCTACGGAACGCCATCAGCTTCCTACGGAACACCTTCTGCTTCCTATGGAACACCTTCTGCCTCATACGGATCACCATCTGCATCTTACGCAGCCCCATCTTCATCTTACTCCCAGCCTTCTCAATCTTATTCCCAGCCAGCTTCACAACCATCTTCAACCTACGGATCCCCATCTGGATCCTACCTACCGCCCTCAAATGGATATAACAGTTATTCGAAACATTAATTCGTGATTGCCAGCAGCGTTTTTGTATTTATTGAATCGTTTTTCCTGCCATTCGTCCTCGATGCACTTGTATTATAATGTCAACGTTTGTACCAAATAAATTATATATTTTTTTTTTATAAAATTTTCTTATTTTTTTCATGTTTCCTTCATTATTACCAAACAGTTATAATAATTTAGATAGTAAGTCTGAAATTTACAACTATATTAATTCACTTTATTAATCCAGTAATTTAACAGACATTTTAAAGATAAATAAGAAGTTTTCTTTATACTAGAAACTTTCATTACAAATAATGAAATCTCCCACAATCAGAGCACAGAGCAATACGTATTGGAGCAATAGCTATTCATCCATACAAATTATATACATTATTTATATCGAACATCACAAACTAATCAGACTATATCTATTTCTATATTGATTAATTTTTAATTGACAGGTATAGCTTTGCCCAGATGTATAAATAAAAATCTTCCAGACCAATAATGAATGGAGTTACTTGATTTTAAACTATGAAACAACTACCTAAAATTTTATTCGGAGTAAAACATCTGGTATTACTGATCTGTAAATTTATGAAAATTCGGTTTAGATAGTTGGATAAAGACTAGGAATGAAAACGTGCGACATCAATTTTTGTTTTCAAAATTGAGTATTTTTTAAAAATATTTTAATGGCATTGGAATTTTATAAACAGACAGGTAAAATTCTTGATTTATATTCTGATTATCTTCACCATGGTTGGGGTTCGAAGTTTTTCATTTTGTGGGACCGACACTCAATGAAAAAAGATAACGCCCCAGGTGAAGTGAGTCAAAAAACTTTCATTCATCGCTTTAATATTTTTTGAACAGCTGTTTTTCCCTCGTGGTTTTATAATAGTTTCCTATATTTTCGTTGTACAGTAATTTATTTGCGTTTTTCAAATACATAGATAACTATGTCCCGCCTCTAAAAAACAATGAATGCCACTATTGTTGGCAAGAGATCACGTGGGAGGCAAAAAACCAGATAGATAGACAGAATCGACAAAGATGAGAAAGAGCTGCATGCAGCAAACTGGAAAGCAGTAGCCCAAGAAAGGTAGGAGTGGAGAAGACGGAATATAATATCAACCCAAACAAATCATAGTAACGTAGCTGCAATGTTAACGTGAAACTATGAGTACCCCATCCATGTATGGTATACATAGTTTACAGGATAGAATTAACTTTCCCATTTAATCATGTTCTAATTTTCCTTTTTTGGGATAAAGAAAAGTTTTAGAATTCTGTTATAATCCATTAGAGACTATAATGTTTTATTGAATTCTAAAACGACACAGACACAAATAGAAAACAAAATATATGATTGTAAGCCGAATAATCCACCCTAACGACATAACAATAATTAATAGTTCATCTATGTGCTCATAAAATAGACTGAAAAATGGGTGAAGCTTTTCTGTTTTGATTTACCATGTGTTATCGACACAGTCAGTCTGTTTGAATATGAATCCATAAACAGCGTCATGAATATTTTTTTCAAAAACCAATGGTTTGCTAACAACTGAAAACTCTATCCTAAAACAAAATAAAATAATATGAGATGAATACTATGAGATACTAATCTTTACGAAAAATGTCTGTCTCAAAAACAACCCAAAAAGTAATCCAATCCAAAAATCATAAGGAAGTTAAATTATACCGAGAAAGTTTACAATAAATTTATTTTTAATGTTAAAAATAAATTTATTATTATTTTAATGCTTAGCAAATTAAAACTAGGGAATAAAAGAATAAACAGGTACATTTATGTTTAAGTGTTTTTATAATTTTATTTATTATTCTTATGGATTTTATTAATTCAATAAAACATTATAGTCTTTAATGGATATTTAAATAATTTAGATGATTTTCATTTGTTATGATCTAGTTATCATTTTTTTTTTGTTGTTATTTTGCCTTTGTTGTTTTTATCACTATCACATTGTAGTCATGACAGTTATGTATAGACCATAGTATTTTTTTTTCTCGACGAAAAGTAATAGTAAAAGAAAATTTAATTTTACGTTGGTTTACTCTCACTTTAGTTAACAGCTTTTCTTTGATTAGAAAACAGTCTAGAACAAAACAATAGAGCCCTGAAAGCGGTTAATTCTACAACGCTATTTTTTTCAATGGGTCTGTGAATTTTAGGGAAGAATTAGATTTCAATATTAATTACATTAGTTAATTCAATATTTATTGTTCTAAAGGCATTCATATATCCAAAAATCCTTCGTCTGCCATTACGTTTCATATGTTATAATTTTCAATGAAAATCATATTTAATTCAGAGAAAAGAACAGAAAGCGACATCACATAGGTTTTCTGGAAAATAAATCTAACTTTTGTCCCGTTGACTGCACAATATTGACGATATTATACTTTTTTTTTCTTACCTCTTTTATTCATCAATATATATACAATAGAGGAGGTAAGAAAAAAAATAGTTCTGTGTCTGTTTTGTAATTCTACAGTTCAGGTCATCCAGACAAAAAATCAGTTCTCATTGTGTGTACGTTTAAACTGTAAAGTTTTAACTTATAGGTTTTTCTTGTATAAAATATAAATTTATTGTGTTTTCGTAAACATTTCACCATTTTCGTTATTTTTTTTATTGTTAAGCATTTGACATTCTTCAATAAATAAAGATCAGGACAATTTAACAAATATACTTGAATATTGAGTAAAAACGTGAGATAGTTTGTAAATTCAGAAGGTAGGTCCAAGCAGGGCCCAAACTATGATATAAGATGTTTACATTCAAATATTTTATCAAAGCAATGAATTTTTCCACGATCTTTTTTTTTTAATTTATGAATTTCAACTCTATACAACTTTTGAAAGTATAAATAAAAATATTTGGGTGAATCTCGTTTTAACTAATTTGAACCTGCATTGAAAACTGCATTGTCGTAGAGGTAGAATATGGGTCCTTCTTAAGGAAAACCTCCGCTGGCACTGCAAAACTGTTACTGAAATGTATTAAATATGTAATGACAGTCAAAACTAAGCTTATGAAGCTATAAAATTAAACACCAATACAAGTTTAAGCGTACAACAATAAATAAGCAAAGTCGAAGTTAACAACATTTATTGAATACATGGAAATAATGTATGAGATAAATGAGCTACATGAATATTAATCAGTTTATCACGGTTCCGTCCAACTTCTGCTGTATTTGGAGTTGAGTATTTGATGAAAATGTACTCCTTTGATTAGTAGTTCCTCACGTCTTTCATTTTGCCTTTACTTTTTAATCTTTCTGTAAAGAGGACTACAGCCAATCTTCTCAAATTTAGGATGTGTTTCATCAATTTAAGGTCTGAAATGATCCACTTTAACACTGAAAAACTTCTGTGTTATCGGTACTTATGTAGATTATAATGGAGTGTTTTAGATTCCGAATTTAAGTCCTTTAGGCAGTGGAAGTAAGGCTCCAAAGCTTTACCCGTTCCAATATGTCTCGATATTCACTATTGCAAAATGCAACGAATTTTATAAGACATACTCTTATTGTTTCTAAATAATGCACAGCAGATTCTATCAATTCCATTCATATAAGTTCTGTTTCTACAAAACCGAGGTTATGATCAGAATGTCTTAACTAATGATCTTGAACACAGAAAAGCTGTACAACTAACTAGTCAAAATAATATTTACAAATGTAACTTTGAAATAATATTAATTTGGGGAGTGGCCTTAATATGAATCCCTTTACAACCAGCCAGAAACTAGCCCTGAGATTCTCTTATCTCAGCTCCATGAAATGATGTTAAACTTCCTACTGTTCTGAATTTTATTTATTTATTTATCACCCTACCCTGCCTATTAGGCAATACGGGTGTTCGCAGCAGTTCGTACAACTCATTGCTGCATATGTAATATGCAAACATTTACATAGCTGTGCACACAGCCTGCTCTTGCTACAAAATATATCTTGCTCTTCTACAGAGGCCTTGCTGGTGTAGCTTATTCTCTCCTACCCAGGGAGAAGTGAGTAGGGCCCACAACCTCCTTCCACCCATACACGAAGGTCTTGTAGTGCGGGTAGTTTTCTTTTTTCATCAGCACAGGAAGATCGCTCTCAGTCAGAACATAGAGTCCTGTTTCCCTCATCATCTTGGCTCTCAGTGCTTCATAGGCGGTACAGGCAAGTAAGACGTGCTCGGCGGTCTCAGGAACCTGACAAATTGGGCATAGATGATCAATGTTCATGCCATGAACGGCGAGCTTTGCTCGGAAACCCCCATGACCCGTGAGGAACTGTGAGATCCAGTAATCAGAGAGGACCCACGTTGATTCTAGGCGTGAATCAACGGTTAGAAAGTAGGCTCCTTTTAAGCAGTCCACCCACCGTCGATTCCATTGTTGCAAGGTTTCTTCTCGAAGGATCCTCTTCCATCTATTA